>NC_058056.1:4622298-4782298 GCF_020085105.1 Siniperca chuatsi | reverse complement strand
ACAGACCAGAGCCTCCTCCTCATCCTTCATCAACATGTCCCGCTGCTGCATACAAGCCATGGCCAGGTCAGAAAGATTTTACTCTTTTCCCTGTCATAGCAGTTTTTTGTTTATTTTTAACTTAATGAGGCATTTTGTTATTTTGTTTAAAGTCACAGTGAAAAGGCAGTGTGAGGAAAATACTACAGATGTTGTTATGCGTGACAACTATTTGACAAAGTACATAGTTCATTGGAAACTAGTTGACTCAAATATGGTGAACCTGTTATGCAAATGGAAGAGGTGTGGCTGGACTAAGAGTCTTGCTCTTAATGCACACCAGAAGTGACACTGACGCTCACGCTACGCAGTGAGCCATTCATTCAGTCTACATAGATTGTGACTTCAAGTACAAATCTAAATGCAGACTGGGTGCCAGCCGGCCTTTTTAGAAGTAAGCCTTCTAGATGAAAGATAGGTTAACTTTTCAGTAGCTACATGACTTTTTATTTAGATTTACACAAAAGCTACCTATCTGATCTACACAAAAGCTACGTATCTGATGTATACAAGAGGAAAATAGTGGTAAACAGACCATTTGTATTTGTATTTTTTTATTTCCCCCACCAAAGCCACTACAGAGTTGAAAGAGAAACTTGCAGGTTGAAAACCCCAGTTAATCAATGTGAAGGAAAATGATGTAGAAACTAATTTAAAAGAAAAAAAAATTGACATATATATATACACACTACCGCAATTGTATTCAATTACAAATTCAATTGGGCCAGATTTTAAAACCAGGAAATATAGATGGGCCAGACATTTTCAGCAGCCTATTTGAAATCTTTTTTTGTTTTGTTTTTGGTAATGTTTTTTTTTTTTTTTTTAATAAATGCAAAGGAATGTAATTAAAAAATAGGTGTTTGGAGATGGCGTTAAAACAAATACTTGCCAGTCCAGGCAGGGTTAAACTGACATTTTTCATTGTCAAATTTACGTTTCAGGGTTGACAGAGGCATATTTTCTGTAGAGCACTTCCCTACTTGTGACTGTCAATAGCCAGATGTTTTGAAAAGCTACTAAGCGCTGCGGAACTCACATGAGAAAACGTTGATTTGTGAAAGATATGATTGGTGGTGTCGTTACATCTGTAAACATCCTGTCCGATCAGTACTGCGCATGTGGAACTCTCAACAGAGATGAGGAGTGAGCGAGATGGCTCACTCGTTAGCTACTTCCATACACTATATATGTAGTTTACTTAATTTGTCATGTGTCAGATTTATGTATGCTGGTACACTCGGAGGTTGCTTCTGGGCCGGACGTGGCTTGCAGGCCACCAATGGAATAGGCCTGCACTACAGTAACTTCTGGCGTCGTTTTTGTGAGAAAGTTTTTCTTACGCATCAAAAAAGACGAATTGGACGTGACAGAACAAAATGGAGAGCAGCAAAGTTCGCGCCAGTTTATCATTAAGACGTTTGGATCCCAACGCTAGTTTTGACACTAAAGAGGTTGTAAATGTGTACGCATATGATGGACCTTAGCCTTATAATTATGAGCCTGTTAGGTGTCCAAGAGACCAGGAACAGACCAGGATTAGAAGAAATAATGGCCATAGGAGAGAAATTGTGTGGTGTGAGAACCAGTGGAGAACTGGATAGGTGTGTTGCTGAGTGACTAACAGTAGCTAGTGATAGCTAACGCTCTGTTCACATCACAATATTGTAAAGTTTGCTATCACATATCAGGTTATAACAAAACTAGTATTGGTTGTCTAATACTGTAAGGAGTATTGATTCTTAAACAAACTAATGCGCAAGTATCAGTTTTTATCACTCGTATCTGCCTTTGCCTAATATAATCCCACACCACGTTTTACGGTGCTGTACCTAACCCTAATGTGGAAGTTAGCAAACATTAAAAAAACAAGAATTACGGTGCATAGTCTCACTAAATTACAACCACTCAACCAGTGTTGAAATCAGAGGGGTTTTATTAGCCAACAACCCAGGAATCTAAATCACTGGTGAAAAGTGCTGAGAGAAAAGTATGACCTATTGTTTTTATTTCTATTGTTCCTCTTCATTCGATGTTTAGAATTGTAAAATATCTGACTTTGGCATCCCTGACACTGACAGACAGGAATGAAGTCAGTTGTTTTGCCTCAATATAGTCTTTTGACCATTGTTAGGTTATTATTCTGCTACAGTTATAGAGACATTCCATTATATTCCAGAATACAAAATTAAGAATTACTGTCTATAGTCGGTGTAGTCCCTCATTCATCCAGGAGTGTTCCATCGTAGAACAATAGGCCTGATTACTGGGCCATCATTGATTCTGAAAACAGTGTCCAGATGACTACGACTGAAACCTTTTCTACGATACTGTCTATAGTAAAACATACACTTGACTTCTCAAAGATCTGTGAATAATATCCTTCAGTTTCTGAGATGTATGCATACATAGTGGAATGGTGAGACAGGAAACTAAAGACAAACCAAGCTGACAAGCAAGTGGCTTTGGAAGAAAAAATTTAATTTGTCACTAGCTTGGGAGAGGAGAGATGTGGACTGTCACTTCAGTTCTCAGCTGATGGCTGAAGAACAGGGCTCTGGACATGCACACACACACAGAGAGCCCTCGCTTACCTGGTGCTGTACTGCTGACAGTGGTACAGCTTGTCTGAATAAGCACATCTTATAAAATATTAACCAACTGTAGTGCCATGGGTAGTAATGTAATACAGGCACCTACAGTCCCACCTCATTCCCACACCTCAACTCGAGCATTCTGTACTCACAGCTGCTCTGTTTCACTGTGTTCACATGTGTTCATGTGCTGTCAGCAGCTAAAACTACCCCTTCTCAGGTGTGTAGCACCTTTTTTCTTATGTTCCTGACAAGGGCGGATATTTCATGTCACTATCACTGGAAGAGTTGTTGAGTCGGTTCGCTAGTGGCGGGTGAATGAAACTATCTTCTCATCACTACAAAGTCTGCTGCAACTATGCCTATGTTCTCTACCATCCCACCTTGTTCTCCTTCTGTGTTATGTGCCTGTTCTCCTTCTGTGTTGTCATGAAGTTTCAGAGCGACGGAGACACTTTCCCCCTTATGCTCTGAATAATAATAATAATAATATGCTTTTGCGTCCAGCGACAAATCTAGTGAGTTTACCTGAGTTACATGTTGGTGCGCCCTGTTGGTGCCCCCGCCACAATTACTCTGTCATTCTGTGGTAAACACTGTTATTTGTTGTTGTTATTTGTTTTTTTGATCATGTTTTATGAGTTCTTTGCTTCCAATGTGAAGCACGTTGTAACTTTGTTTTGATAAGTGCTATATGAATAAAGATATTATTATTGTTACTATTATTATTGCTAGGGTCAATTCAGTAGTTGCTGGATATTGGTAGGGACCCGTCACTACCAAATTCTATGCCCTACGCGGTTCCTGATATTTCTAAATGCAAGATAAAGTAGTAAGTTTGCATGTTCTCCCTTTGTCCCCTGGGTTTCCTCTTGGAAAGAGAAATGAAAATGTAGGGTTTTACTTAAATTGTGATTATAAAGACAAGAACACTGAACCCACTTGAGTCCAACCCAAGATTTTATTGTCACAGCTGGGAAACAGTATGTAAAATACAGTCTCTTCGAATATTCTGAAGCTCACAATACACTTTTATACTGGTATCCCAGTCCACTTAAGACCTCCTCCTCCCATCCCTATTCAGGCATATTCTGTAGGTTTAAATATACCTCTTTTCTTATATCCTTTTTTTTTTATTAATTATTTTTTATTAGGAGTGCAAAAAATACAACATAGGGTGAACACAAAACAACAACAAAACACAAAAACAACAATAAAACAGCAATGATAGTAACAGCAATGAAAAAATAAGCAGGAATGACAAATGGGTAATAGTAGAAGTATTTAAATAGTAATAATAATAATGATAATATTTTGTGATGACAGCAACAGTAATATCAATAATAATAACAGTAATAATAATAACGATAGTAATACTAAAGATGGTGTTGATAATAAGTTGTGTTGACGGCAATAGTAATATCAATAATAATTAATAGGTAACATTGATAATAATAATAATAACAGTAGTGATACTAATACTAAAGATGGTGATAATATTTTGTGTTGACGCCAATAGTAATATCAATAATAATAATAATAACTATATTTATAATAATAGTAACAGTAATAACAGTAATAATAATAATAATAGGGGAGGCACAATGCAAAGACCATGTAGAATTAAAAAAATGTTTATATAGAATAGTAATTGTAGTGTTAATATTAATAAATTAGTAATAATAGGAATGACAGCTATAGGAAGAATAATGTCAGCATCAATAACAGAGCCAATAACAACAACTGTAGTAGCAGTTGTCGAGCAGGAACACGGGGACAGTGGGTGGCCCACAACCACAGATCCAGTCTCTGCAGCTCCAGAGGCAGAAATACCTGCAGAAAGCAACAGAAGGAGAGAGGAGAAAAATGAGAAAGCACAAAACTACGGGAGAGAGAAGATGTCGCGTTAGTAACATGCAGTAATGGGATAAAATGCATACAGATGGAGAGGGAGAGAAGGAGAGAGGAAAGAGGTGCATCATGTGAAGTCTCCCGGCAGTCTAGGCCTATAGCAGCATAACTAAGGCATGGGTCAGGACTCACCCAAGCCAGCCCTAATTATAAGCTTTATCAAAGAGGAAAGTCTTAGGCCTTCTCTTAAATGTGGAAATGGTGTCTGCCTCCCGAACCCAAACTGGTACCTGATTCCACAAGAGAGGAACTTGATAACTGAAGGCTCTGGCTCCCATTCTACTTTTGGAGACTCTAGGAACCACAAGTAACCCTGCATCCTGGGAGCGCAGTTTTCTAGTCGGATAATATGGTATTATGAGATCTTTAAGATACAATGGTGCCAGACCATTAAGAGCTTTGTAGGTGAGGAGAAGGATTTAAAATTCTATTCAAAATTTTACAGGGAGCCAGTGCAGAGAAGCTAATATTGGAGAAATATAACTAACTTAGTTGAATAAAAAAATACAATCTTGCTGGTACCTGACTTTTCCTAAAAGTGTTTGTATTTTTATTTCCAATAGGTTTTATATAAATTACACAAAAGGCAAAGAAAATATCATCATTTTTACCTATTTCGGCCATACGTGGTCATATTGACCGCAGTGAATTTCTCGCTATTCTATTGTTCTATTGTGCTGGCCCCACAGCACACATGAAGCTCAACATCGGAGATGCGCTCACGGCCTTCTTGTGTGTGTTTGACGATGGCATGCTGAAACACATCAGGGACTGCACTGTGGCTGTGGCACATCAGCACCGTGGTGACAGCTCATGACCTGATAGTTTTGGCTGGCTGCGGATGTCAATTCAAAATACATGCTGAACGGGGCTCCGTTTCTGGGAAAAGAGGAGACGCGGAGCAGAGGTCAGCTCATGGGAGAGAGTGTGGTGCTGAAACTGAGGGAGCCATTCCTGGGGAAGGAAAGAAATATTACCAGATAATTTCTAAACTTCTCTGAAACTGGCCACCACCTTAGAGGCCAAGAAGACCAGCCTGGTTGGCACCCTGGGGAAAACTAAGCGTGAGTCGCCCCCCTCTGCAAAAGAGCAAGCGGAGCTGTTCAGCACAAAAGGTGTTAAATGTGTAGATGCGACGCTCCCCATCTACCAGGGAAAACTGAGAATGAATGTGTGTATTCTGAGCTCCGTGCACTCAAGCGTGGGCTTCACCGATGGACTGAAGGCAAAGCAGGAGTCGGTGACACTGGTGTGAATATAGCGTATGCTATAATTACGGTTTACTGTATGCGATGATATGAATATTGATAAATGTATAATTAAACTTTTTTAAATGTATACTTTGGTGTTATTTGGTTTTTAAAAGATATCCTAACACAATAAATGCATTAATATCCCATTTGAGTAATTTATCATTAGAGATTATAGAGTTTGGAATCTAGCAGTCAAAATGACCGCTCACGGCAATTCTAGTAAGTTTGGAGTTCTGGCACTTCTAGTGTTATGGTACTTATTCGGGCAGCCGGATAATAAGGAATTGCAGTAGTCTAGCCTAGAAGTAACAAATGCATGGACTAATTTTTTGGCATCATTTTGAGACAGGATGTGTCTGATTTTTGCAATATTACTTAGGTGAAAAAAGGCAGTCCTTGAAGTTTGTTTCATGTGGGAGTTAAAGGACAAATCCTGATCAATAGATAACTCCGAAGTTCCTTACGGTGGTGCTGGAGGCCAGGGCAATGCCATCTAGAGGAACTATATCTTTAGATAATGTGTCTCGGAGGTGTTTGGGACCAAGTACAATAACTTCAGTTTTGTCACAGTTTAACATCAGAAAGTTGCAGGTCATGCCATGAAGTTTAGTTAACTGGTTAGTTTCATCTGGCTTGATCGATAGATATACTTCGGTATCATCCGCATAGCATTGAAGGTTTATGGAGTGCTTCCTAATAATACTGCCTAGAGGAAGCATATATACGGTGAATAGAATCAGTCCAAGCACAGAACCTTGTGGAACTCCGTGACTAACTTTGGCGTGAACGGAGTACTCATTGTTAACATGTACAAACTGAGATCGATCTGATAGATAGGATTTAAACCAGCTTAGTGCAGTTCCTTTAATGCCGATTACATGTTCCAGTCTCTGTAATAGGATGTGATGGTCATTGGTGTTGAACGCAGCACTAAGATCTAACAAGACAAGTACAGAGACAAGTCCATTGTCTGATGCAATTAAAAGGTCATTTGTAATTTTCACCAGTGCTATCTCTGTGCTATGATGCACTCTAAACCCTGACTGAAAATCCTCAAATAAACTATTATTTAGAAAGTCACACAACTGATTGGCGACTGCTTTCTCAAGGATCTTAGAAAGGAAGGGAAGGTTAGATATAGGTCTATAGTTGGATAAAACCCCTGGATCAAGAGTGGGCTTTTTAAGAAGCGGTTTAATTACAGCTACTTTAAAGGATTGTGGTACATAGCCTGTTAATAAAGACAGATTGATCATATCCTGTAAAGAAGTGCTAATTAAGGGTAAAACATCTTTAAGCAGCCTAGTTGGAATGGGGTCTAAGAGACAGGTTGATGGCTTAGATGAATTAATCATTGAAGTCAGCTGAAGACATGACCGAAGTTCTACAGGTCATGCAATAACAGCTAAACCAGCTCCATTAGCTGATAAGGACCGTGAGATGTGGTTGAAAGGTGGACCTTTTGAGTTTAGATTATTTTATTACATATACTCTTCTCAAAGGTTGAAAGTAAAGTATGAAATTATTAGATATATTATTATATAATTATTAAAAAATAATATACTTCACGTGAGGACACCCCCAACCTCTGAAGCAGGCAGGCAAGAATAAACCTGATAGGAAACTTAAGTCTGTAGCCTCATTAATGGCCCCTTCTGGCTGCAATGATCATTACACCTGTGTTGAACACAATTGTCAGGCTGGTAGCACAGGCGAATATCTCAAAACCTCGACATATAAAAGTGTAAAAAAGAAAAAAGAATTAAATGTTTTTTTTCTTTTTTATTGGGCCAAAAACGAAAACACTAAGTAGTGACTTTACATATACAACAATAATAAAAAGAGATAAAATACACAAGGATAGACAAAAGAAAACAGATTGACGTACACATAATATATACATATATATGTGTATATATATATAATATATACATAAAACACAAACGCGAATATCAAAAGTGGAAGTTTTCTACCTTGCATTGTAGCTGATTGCCCATATCTTTGTTTGGGGTGCCAGCAGGAGGTTCTTTCAACAATGTTAATGTTTGCTATTTTAAGGTCAATCCCCCCACAGGAATATATGAATCAGTGCAACATACACTCTGTCATGAACCCACTTCTCTTCAATCTGAACCACCAACAGAATACACACGAATAATCAAAGCAATAATCAGAGTGACATGGCTAACCCAGTGAAGTGCAATAGAAATTGTATTGATGTTACACATACATGTGCAACAATGCTACAATGCTGAATAATGTTAATTTATCAGTTACAACTGGCACTGTCCCAACTAGCTTTAAGACAGCTGTGGTTAAACCACTACTTGACACCACACCTTGATTCAGGTTCTCTCAATAACTATAGACCAGTCTCTAACCTTCCATTCTTTTCAAAAGTATTAGAGTATTTGAGTTGTTTCTCAGCAACTTTCAGCTCACATAAGTAACAGCAATCTTTTTGAACCTTTTCAATCTGCCTTTAGGATCATTCCACTGAAACTGCACTGACTAAAGTGGTAAATGACATTTTGCTTACCATTGATTCAAATTCCCTTTCGGTACTTCTCCTCCTTCTCCCATACTCTTAGATCGTCTCGAAAACTGCTTTGGTGTCTCTGGCCTGGTTCTCGCATGGTTAAAATCTTATCTTTCTGGAAGAACACAGTGTGTTTCTTATAATCATTATTTTCTGATGTGAAATATGGAGTACCTCAGGGCTCTGTTTATGGCCCTCTGGTTTTCTCTGGTTTCTTCTGGTTTATTACACCTCTTGGCCAAATGCAGTTTTGGAATTAATTTTCACTGCTACGCTGATGATACTCAGCTGTATGTATTTGATCAAGTAACAGTAATTCTCGACAACTGTGTGATCTCTCAAACTTGGATAGCCAAGACTCTTGGTGTTACAGCCAAAATACATGGGGCACGGACGCATCCATTAAGACCATCCATGATCCCGTAGTTAAAACGATCCAGTTAATTAATTCAGTACCAGTTAATATAGCCTACACTTCCAAACCCTGCATAACCAACTGCATTGTCCAGTCCCTCCAGGATTTCACATGCTTTTTTTGGGATTGTTGCAGCCCTGATTTCATGGCAGCATGTTTTAAGGCTTTTTTTATGAAATTGCAGGAGCAAGTGAAAATTGCAAAAATAGTTGTCATTTTTTTGTTTTTGTATAAAACAGGCAACTTGTTCCAGTGAGAATAAAACAGCACTGTTCTGAGTGTTCTAAGTAACCTTAACAAAAAGGCTCAGGATTACAAAAATGCTAATAAAATATGCTTTATTTGTAAATGAAGAAGTGCACCTCGGGGGTATTCCAGAAAGCAGCAAAATCTTTTTGGAGCTCAAACTCAGTCAAAACAGCAAGCAAAAAATTACAAAATATTAAAGTGCACAGAACATTGATACATGTCAATAACAATGACAAACCTTGTGTTCTTTTCAGTATCTGTGACAAAATAAAAACATTTAAATACAAAAAAAAAGAATAATAAAACACTGAGCCGGTTCAAGCAAAAGTGCATAGAACCTCACAGTATAAAATAAATGATCTCAGCACCTTCATCTAAATATACTCATAAAACTGAATAGCTTAATATAGTTCATGTTGATAGAACAGATAAAAGTTAAAGTGCACAGAACCTTGTTGTTTGTAATTGATCTCCTTCAGCTGGACAACACCAGCTTGTAGATGCTGTTGCTTCGTTCAGCATCTGCTGAGTTTATGATGACGTCTTTGTATCATTTGGCCAAGACAGTCAGCACAGGAAGTCTCTCCTGCAGCCCATCCCAGAACACATCCAAATCCACCACTGAACATGCTGAAGCTCTGAAGGATGCTGGACCCAGGCAGATGAAGTAGGCTTCCAATTCATCTCTAGGAACAGCACTAAAGCATGGGATGTATTTGTAGCTGGACACAGTTATTCATAATTGCAGTGTGATGAGGATCAAACACCCTGACCTCTTGAAAGAAATTAATGGCAGGTTGTCCATCTGACATGCTGAATTTCTCCTCTGCATTGTTGTATGCCTGTTCCAATGTGTTGAGGATGTGTGTCTTGATGGCAAAAGATAGGTCAAGCCCCTCAAAGTACCGGACACATGTTTCATACTGTTGCTCTTTATTTGCAGCAAAGTTCATCTGCAGATCTTCCAGGTAGTCAAAAATCTTTGTCGTCATAGGGCGTTTTTTGAAGGTCTGAAGGTATCTTCATTTGCGGAAGCCAGCTTGGTAGAGCATCTGTGAGAAACTCAGCATGAATGCATTCAGCTGATCAAAAGGTCTGCAGAAGGCACCGCCAATGAGGTTCATTATATGTGCCATGCATGTTATATGTAGTGAGTTGGGGAATAAAGACTGCAACACAGTTTTATATGTTTTCTTCATGTATGCTGCATTGTCTGTGTCAAACATAAAGACAAACATTACAATAACAACATCAGGACAAAAAAAGGAAAAGAATATCAGAATCAGAAATACTTTATTGATCCCCGAGGGGAAACTCTTTCGTTACAGCTGCTCACTATCACGTCAATGCACACAGGAATAGAAGTACTAAGCAAATCAAAATATAATACACTATAATACAGGTAAGATAAATTAAGTACAAGTGGATATAAAGTATAACACAAAAGTTTACTCAAGTTTGAAGAAAAAGGAAAGCTAAAAGTTAAAAAGAAAAAGTAAGATGACGAGACGGAGCAACGGCAACAGGCAGCATGCACGTTGGCGCATGCGCACATCCTTGTATCAAGATGACATGCAATCACAATTGGTGAAAAAAATCCCCCACTCCACACTACACCTACCCTTTACAAAATATTGTTTGAGCTTATTTGCATTTAACTATTTTCTCTCTCTCCTCTACCTCACCCAGTGATACACACACACACAGTTTGTCATGCCAACAGGGAAGCATACCCCTATCACTTTGTGATTTATACATTACACTAAAGTTACCACCAACCAATCATATTTAATCTATCTCACCTTTATTCTTTCAGCACTTGCAATAGATCTGGATACAACAGCCCCTGTCATGGTGATTTGCCTTGTCTGTTGTAAGCGCATTTCAGCCATTCTCTGGGTGTGTTTTGCAGTAGAAAAGTGTTTGTCAATCGATGACTTTTGTTTGTATTCCACTACAACTTTGCATGTGGTGCAAAACAGTTTACCCCCGCTTTCATGCAGAACATCAAGGAATTGCCTTGCACGGTCTTTAGCAGTAATTTTTATTGGTGAATGCGAGACGTTTGTGTCACACAAGGAAGTGAATTTGGAGACGTATTGCGGGAAACTACAATGATTGGTCAAATTTGCGGAAAAGTTGCAGTGATTGGGCAAAATTGCAAGGTCGCGCAGAATTCACAGGGGTTGGTTGAATTTACGTTAATTCCGTTTCGTACATGCCTCATGTATTTCGGCCGTTACGCTTGATCTTACCCTCTCCTTTGATCAGCACATTAAAGAAATCACCAAGATTGCCTTTTTCTACTTACACAACATAGCTAAAATTAGGTCTCTTCTGTCCTTGGCTTATGCAGAGATCCTAATTCATGCCTTTGTTTCATCTAGATTGGATTGGACTATAACTTTTTGTTGTCTGGCATACTACTACTCTAAAGTCAAATGGTTCAGAATGCTGCAGCTAGGATCTTAACTAAAACCAGAAAATTTGGCCATATTTCACCAATTTTAGCTTCACTTCATTGACTTCCGATCCATGTCAGATCGGACTTTAAGGTGCTTCTGATGACTTATAAAATTGTAAATTGGCTCGTCCCTTCTTATCTCTCTGATCTCATTAAACCTAATGTCTCATCCCGTGCTCTCAGAATACTGGGCTCCTATGTGTTCCCAGAGTTAAAAATAAGTCACCTGGCTGCAGGGCCTTTTCCTATTGTGCCCCTTTTCTCTGGAATAATCTTTCAGCTGACATCAGACAGTCTGACTCTGTTGAGGCCTTTAAATATATCTAAGCTGAAAACTCATCTTTTTGCTTTAAAGGTACTGTATGCTACATTCACATTCACATTCACATTATACTAGAGCACTAGCATTATAACATTATGGCCCACAAGACTCCATTGATAAGAACCTTGATTTAACCTTGCAGTTCGTCGTAAAACACACTTCATTCAAACTGGACAGAAACTAAATAAAACTCACCAAAACCATCTTTTGTAGACCTTTTTGTTAAACAGTTAATTTAGTTTGTTTAACCAAAAACAGCTATTATATCACATCATTTGAAAGAAACAAAATAAAACTCACCAAAACTGTCTCTGTTACTTGTACTTATAGTCCATATTTATCCTGCCGACGAGAATTCAACTAACAGACTGCAAACTTTTTTGTTTTTATTTCTGTGCCCTAAAAGACACCCCCCTGGTGGTTTTTACTATCTTTTCTCTTGCTTTTTCAATACTTATTCTTATTCACATATTTGTTTGTTGAACTGGATCCCCACAGTTCCTCAGGAGGGAGCCTGCCCCGTGGGAATGGGCAGGTACTATAAATTCAAATGCTGTTTTAATAAGTGGCCCAGTCCTCTGTCCTCTAGTCCAGACTTCCCCAGCCATCCGGCAGCTGCCTCAAAAGCCTATTCTGCATCCACTGATGCAATTATGGTGTTGAGGTGGCTTTTCTTTTCTTTGGGATAAACTTAACGCCTTTTTGTTCGGGGTGGATTGATGTAGATATGACTGATTCTGGCTAGTGCTTTACTAATTATTTTAAGGTCACAATTAATCAGCCTTATAGGTGTGTGTAGCTGGAGATGATGGTTGGGTTTTTATCAGGTCTGAGCAAAACCGAAATAAGAGCTTTATTCATGTGTGTAAGTATGGTTCCCAATGATTTGATTTCATTGACCTGTTAAACAGAGGAGATGTGAGTTGCCAAAAGTGCCCAAGCCATTGGAACCAGGTGATTTATTGTTGGGCATGGAGAAGAGGGCTTTCCTGAATTCTGTTAAGGTTATGGGTTGGTCTAATATGTTTGCCTGTTCTTTGGATTATTTTGGAAGTTCAGTGCTATCAAGGAATAAATGGATATTGACAATACTTGACGTATTATCTGAACAATAAAGTGATACTAAGCACAAAAAATTGTGTTTATGTAAATTTCCCTGTGTCCTGGATTGCTGTAATGAATGATTTTTATTTATTTCTTTTCAGCTGATGAGAAAGAAATTTAAAAGTTTTTTCATTGCGTTCAAAATAATTCAGTCTCATTCTTTGCATGAGGAATTGGGTCAGTTGATGTATGATATTTTCGAGCAGAGTCTTCTGTGTCTTATTTCGGGTTTGCTCATTGGGGGAGTGATAATGTTGGGAGTTGAGATATTTCAGTTTATGTTCAAGTGTAGAATATGAAATAATATGTTCCCTAAGAACTACTTTTGGTGTTTCCCAAAGTACTTATGATGATAGTCATTTAATTCAACGAAGGATGTCTACTTTCTAGAAAGGAAATTGATGAAATCTTTGATTTGAAAATATGATTTGGGTGAAGTGATGCTTTAAAGAAAATATGAACTGAAGGAATAAAGGAATTGTGTTCTGAATACAGGTATCTTGTAAATGAGTTGGCTGTAGGTGTAAATTTGGCACAAAATGTGTAACAATCAAACTGGTATTGTCAAGGTTTTGTGCAGTGGTTCTCCATGTATCTTCAAGTCCTGTGCTTTTTTATTCTAACCAAACACTACAGCAGCCTGTGTCACTGATTAGCACACCTATAGTCTCAGAAGAGGAACTAATCAGTGGTGTTCAAATGTAAATTTAAACTGTAATGAAAACCTACTGTAAGAACCCAGTGGTTCATGATCACTCATGGAAAAATTGCTGTTTTAGTTTAAGATATTTAAAGGTACACCTTGTGTTGCTTTTCAGCTTTTCACATTGGCTCAAGTGGCTACAGAACTAAATTTTTACATAAAAATCTTGACAAGCCCATCTTCAGAGGTGCTTGCATTCAGTGCTGCCTCCATTGTCCACAGCATACATGCTGTAGCAGCTTTTCTACCTCTGATGAATACAGCCACAGAGACATTAGAAAAAAACAGATGCAGCTCACAGGATTCATGCAGGGATGTTTGCCACTATTGTCTCAGTTGATGTTTTGCAGTTTGCCATCCCACTTTGATTAGTGAGCATTTTTGTTACCATCTTAACCACAGCAGATAATACATCAAGTTAATTTACTTAGTTTTAGAATATACTTAAATGGACAGTTCACTCCAGAATCAAAAATACATATTTTTCCTCTTACCTGTAGTGCTATTTATCCATCTAGATAGTTTTGGTGTGAGTTGCATAGTTTTGGAAATATCGGCTGTAGATATGTAGGAACTAGAAGAATATGTATTCTTGATTTCGAGGTGAACTGTCTCGTTAAAGCTAGAGTAGGTAACGTTGGAGAAACTAGCAAGAGACAGCTAGATTTTGACAGTATCCAACTGAAAAAATCCAACCCCCTCCAAAGCCACTCCCCAAAACACATTTTCATGTGCAATGAGTGCACGGGTAGAGTGCACGCAAGTAGGTAGGTAGGTAGGTAGGTAGAGAGGCAGGTATGGATGGGCCTATTACAGGCCCACGACAGCCACAGATACCGGATAAAAAAAAATTAAAATATCTGAGCATTTGATTTATTGATTGCTGTCAGGATGTAAAGAGAATTTCAACAAATATAACAAAAAATGCTACTGAAATACATTACCTACCCTAGCTTTAAGTAAATGGCACTTCCACACCCAAGTACAAGGATTTCAATGAATCAAAAAGTATGCATTTTTGGGAATTGTTTGTTATAGATCAAGTCTTATAATCAAGTCTTAATCTATATTTTCAATGGTAAGATGTATTTTCTGTAACATCTTAAGCTGGTTTAATGCATATGTAGGATGCAATGTGAAACCAAGCCTATTTCAAGCCTCATTCATTATATTTTATACTACAAAAGTCTAATCCAAGTCTTTTCAGATTTTCCAGAATTGTGAAAATTTTGTTATTTGTTCAAACTGATGAGCATAAATCAATGTCATAATGTAGCTGTGTGTTTTGATGTGGATCATTAGCAAAAAACTCAAGAGCATTTGTAAGAAGTCTTGATGATTCAACCCAGTACCTTCAAATTGTGCCTGACCCTTGACCCTTTCCTTCTTCTGCTGCTGCTCTGTCTGACAGGCACAAGAGGAGTAAGGCTCAGTCCATGAGGAGGTGTCTGCAGATCACGCTGGCAGAGTCTCTGAACCTGTGGAAACTCACTATGTATGAACTGTTTCTGTGGGTGAAGGGCTCCTCGTTGGTACAGTGGCTCACTGCTCTGCTGGCATTTTTGCACTGAAGACACATCTGGAAATCACAATGGAACATGAACAACAGGCTGCAACTGTTGGCTCTCGAGGGGTTTATAATACACTGCATATTAACACATTTTGAATATGTGCTCATACATTCTCACACATGCAGACACACACTTACGTTAATGACACAATTTGTAACTCTCTGGATACATACAAGGCCACAAGTTGCTGATGTCTTTGGACACCAGGAGCAGCTATGGCTGCTGATAATTTTTTAAACCTGTTACCTCAAGATCACAACTTTTACTATTTGTCCACTCGGCAGTATTGAGAGAAACTATTTTCTCACGATTGTGACAGAATTGTATTTAATTTACTCAAGATTAAATACTTTTGTTTTACCCTTATTTAATTCAAGGCCATTATTGTCAGATGATTCTTCTCATAAACTTGAGATTGATATGAACCATATATTCAATATTTACACCATGCAGGTACCATCATGCCTGTACAGAGACCAAAACCAACCATATCTGACCGTATATTTTAAAGAGACAGAGGACAGATCCAAGCCAGCTACTTTCACACTTTATGCTAAGCTAAGATAACCATGCCCTGACTCTAGCTCTGTACTTAACGTACAGACATGAGATTGATATCCATCTTCTCATCTCACTTTTGGAAAAAAAGCAAGTAAGCATTTCCCAAAATGCTAAACTATTCAGTCGGGGGGCATAACCACCTTATATTTTGTTATTAAAACATATTATTATTACTTGAGGTACCAAGCTTTCTAAAATAATGTGAGTATGATCAGTTATCATATTATCTGTCCGATTATGACATTCACTAGTCATGATCTTGAGATAATAGGGTCTTAAATTATCATGTGCAACCTTTAAAGCAGGGCTATATATCTCAAACTCTTGACAGCTACAAACAATTCACTCCAACACACAGAAAAGACAGTGATGCAACAATGGAGGTTGAAACAAACAGGTGGATAGAAAGAAAAGTTAACAAGCAGAACTGTAAGCAATAAAGCAGCCAGATACCAAATTAGTTAGTAACACAGCCTGAAAGTTAAGTAAGTTATACACAAAGACAGGATTCCAGTCCAGGGGCAGAGTGCACTGACAAGCATGCAGGTGCAGGTGGTGACAGGGTGCAATTCACCTTCACCTCCATCTCATGACCAAAGAGTCAAATTCAGGCACACTATTGTTGTTGATGAGGGCTGCTGAAAACCAGATACTACACTCTTATGAAGAAGAATTATATGAAATATGAGAGGACTTTTTAAGTTTTAGTCACAGCAGAGGTGATCTGTATTCAGTCCTGGTAGTGTTCCTGCCTTGATGATGATGGATTGGACTGGATGTTGGACTCCTCAACAAAATACCTCAGAATGAAGTTTGCATCAAGTCACAGAATTTTCTGGTGACGCCGAATGCATGGAATGCTTTTTCAGCATTGAGTTTCAGTCTTTTCATTGTTATAATTATTGTATAATTATGAATCATGTTTACTTTTTCATTGGTACTGGTGTTCTTAGGTCATATACTGCACACTCATTCCACAAGCACACCAGTTTGTATTACTGTCATATTGTCATTAGGTGTTATTTGCTGAAGTGTTGTCACTCTGATCAAAAGTGATTCTTTCTTCAGCTTTTACATTCCTGCTGATAATTACTTTCTTTTCCTGATAAGGCAACTTAACACTTACACCTGAGACAAACTTTGGCAGGTTGTTCAAATTTTGGCAGGCTCCAACCCCAATGTGTAACAATGTGTGACTGACTATGATTGGTCTAAAATTTTACATAACTGATTGTGTGGCTCTGCAGAAAGGCTTCTACTCTGGCTCATTGCCTTATTTGAAATCTTTTTTTTTTCTTCAGAAAGTGGCTTAAATTCTGTATTTCCATCTTCCTATCTTTGTCTCTGTCACTGCTGTAACTGTTGTCACCACAGTTCACGATTATCTCCCTTGCCTGTGGTTTGTTGATTTGAATGTCAGTCAAAAGTCTTTTTTACAGTCATGGTGGGCAGCTCTTGAAAACTTTCACGAGCATCGAAGGTTTGACTTTATAACAGTAGTCAAAAGTCTGTTGCTTGGTCACAGTTATATAGCTTTCACAAGAGAGGCAAAGTCACAAATTTGTGTGCATAATTACATTTAGGTGTGCTTGTTTGGTCTGTGTAAAGCTGCCTGGAATCATTCTGTCAGTCTGTTTTTTTCCCTAGTCTATGGGACTACCTGCCATATTACAGTACTTTGAGGTTTGCCACATTAGAGAGTAGTGTTGAGAGTAGTTGAGAGTAATATCAAAAGCATTTTCCCCTGTAGAACAGATTCCCTTTATTTGTTAAGATGGTGACATGTTACTATTTCTATTGTATTTCTTTTTTGGTGGCATCAGATCCTGCCACTTTCTGTGAGTTGGAATAAGTAGGTAGAAACAAAATTGTTGGATGTTTTATCATTTAATAATAAATAAATTAAAAAGAAACAAAAATGTAAGAAATCAAGTGTACAATGTCATTTATTACATCTGTTTTACTTCTCTTTACTTATCTGCCAACATGTTTGAGGAGTCATAGGCTGCTCAGAAGTTTACTGTTGGACAGGGTTTCGTAATCTTTGAAGGAAATTACACTGTGCTGTTTTTGATGCCAACATTTCTCACTAAGGAGGAACACCCTACTTATAATCCACACTTTCTTGTATGCTAACTGCCAAAAGGGAATAGTTGAATACGTAGTGTATATAATTAGTATGTATTGTGGAATTGGGATGTAGCAGAAAGGAAGGAAAAAGAAGGAGAGAAGGCAATTTAGTCTTTTAAAAAGAGAGGACAGACACCAGCAAGAAGTATAGAGGCCCGGAACTGCCAAAATTAACAAATAAAATAAATAAATGACAATACATAAATTAATATGCCATTAACTGCACCAAAAATAATATTAAAATGAATTTAGGCATTATAATTATAATTTATAAAATGTGACACAAATGGATATTTCTGTTTTAATTTGCTTCTGTATTTATTTACATTTGTATTAATTCCCATATTTATTTACTTTTCCCTTAAATTTTCCATTTTATTTATTAGTTCATTCATTTCTTTGTATTCATTAATTTATTTATATATTCTTTTTTTTTTTTTTTTACAATTTTTTCTTTTTTTTACATTTCTGTATGCATTTCTACTTCATTATGCAAATTAGGGGGCTGTGTGTCACGGGCTTAACTTTTCAACTATTGGTTGATCGATATCACAGTGTATAGATCGACTATACATGCCTTGCTGCCACAACGGTGGCTTCTGGACACTGAGGGACAGTTGGTTCACTATCATACCAAGGAGATATACAGCTGGCTCTGACCAGGACTCTGATCTGGATCATATTTCATGGAGAAAAAATTATCTGGTCTTCCCTCTGACTTTTGGTGATTTACGGAGTTTGCTGATGGACAGTGATTAAAATCACTTACATTTCCTTCCAGGAGACCCCCCCCTAGCTGGACCCCCCTTACCTGATTTTTGTTTTGGATTTTGTCACCTTTTTCATTACTCTAGAGTTTGCAGGTCTGATGCTGGGTGACATGTTCTTTCTCTACCATGAACACACACACACACTGTAGTTTTTAAAATTTTTACTCAATCCCACATACACCATTCTGCTGCCAAAAATGCTCACTAGAACACCAAATGTGGATTAGTCCGCAACTGAAAATAGACCCCAGCAAATGCACTATTTCCTCCAATTTGAGTAACGTTCGATAAAAACTACAGTGTCCAACTGTTTTAGGAAATTACTGACCCTTTTTTAAAAATGGAACTATAACTTTGTGACATGCTTTTAAACATCTTCAGTAGGAACCAATGGGAACTCTTGAGAGACGGATGGACTTCATGGAATTTGTTGACAATAACAAAAATATACACCAGACTTATACATTAAATTTAGTTTGAGGCTTGTATTGATGTTATTCATCAGCTGTTTATTATTTTAGCAAGGGTAAAAAGCAATCGAGGCAATCTTTTAAAATGACATATTTTGAAGGAGACGGGTTTATGATTGCCTTCCTGTCTGGTACCCTGCCTTTATTTTTAATATATGGATAGGCCTACTCTACAGGGGCAAGATTTAGTACTCCTAAGAAAGAGCCTTGCAGTACACCATTAATATACAGACAGTTAACAATGTAATCAGTGACACAACTTATTGCATCTCCCTGACATCAGACTGTTGTTGCCTCGCAGATGACATTTTGATTGTATGTGATTTACATAGAGGAATTTATTCAACTGGCTAATTGTTTAAAGATTGAATTAAAAATAAAGAATTGTTTAAAGTCACTTGTCAATTGGTAGCATCAAGTAATTTGAAAAGTTGGCTCCAGGCTTTGCGCAATTTTACCTGCAACAGTGATGCCTCCCCAATCAGTGTAATTTTGAAAATGCCAAACATGCCTTCCAAAATTCACATGACCACTACAAAAAACAATTCATGTCAGATTTTGTCTGATTAAGAAGCTACGGGATAGGCCAAGGCAGCACATGACAACAGTTTGTCTCATTCTCTGGACAGTCTAAACATAGAAAAAAATTATCTGAAATTCAGCCCAGACCCGGAATATCAGCCTCTCAATTCCAGCCTTACAAGCTATAATCCCTGCAGCAGCCAGTCTCGCAGACACACTCACTAGTCAGGCTGCTGATAATTTGTCATTCTGTGCAGTTCATTCAGCCAAAGTGCATAATTGCAAAAATGTCCAAAAGGAGGAAAGTATTTCTGGACCACAAGTTGGACATCCAGGCCAGTGTAATAGGTATTTTTACAGGATAGTGTAGTGCTTATTTGCAATGCCCCATCAGGTGAATTGAAATTGGTTTCAGTTTTGTTGGCATATCCTCTACATGTCAGGGACACATTTTCTACAGCCATGCTGTGAATTTGTGATTGTGGATTTGACCATGGCTGCACAAGCTACATGCACTGTTGCTAATTTCTTCCACCTGTTTTGGTGATAAAATATAAATTTTCACCCTCATCACAATCTGCTGTTTCCCAGAGTAGTAAGTGTTTTCTCAGCATGGTGTGTATGTGTCTCATAAAGAGTGTGATAGCAGTCGATGTGTAGTATAGTCTTGGTGTGTATGTGTGTTAGCCACAGGAGGACCATCTATCTATATCACAGAGCCACCCAGGCCTGCCATAGCTAATAAGGACAGCTCTCTCTTTCTGTCCCTCTCTCCTTCTCTGAACACTTTAACAAGCCCTCTCTCCCTCCCTCTATGGAAGTGGTCTAAAGGAGGATGAAAGGTCACACACTCATATGTTAAAGTCAAAGTATCTTAAGAAAATGTGTTTAGACAAACATGCATGGTGCTCAGCAGGTCTTGCGAACACTTCACAAGTGCTCATTTGGGCTCTAAAGGATAATTCCAGTGTGCACATTAATGGACAAAACTATGAAAATAAGAACCTAGTTATATGAGCCGGAATTTTTGGAAATTTCAAACTTTTTTAACAAATCAAAAACTGAAAAATTGGGCGTGCAAAATTATTCAGCCCCTTTACTTTCAGTGCAGCAAACTCTCTCCAGAAGTTCAGTGAGGATCTCTGAATGATCCAATGTTGACCTAAATGACTAATGATGATAAATAGAATCCACCTGTGTGTAATCAAGTCTCCGTATAAATGCACCTGCACTGTGATAGTCTCAGAGGTCTGTTTAAAGCGCAGAGAGCATCATGAAGAACAAGGAACACACCAGGCAGGTCCGAGATACTGTTGTGGAGAAGTTTAAAGCCGGATTTGGATACAAAAATATTTCCCAAGCTTTAAACATCCCAAGGAGCACTGTGCAAGCGATAATATTGAAATGGAAGGAGTATCAGACCACTGCAAATCTACCAAGACCTGGCCGTCCCTCTAAACTTTCAGCTCATACAAGGATAAGACTGATCAGAGATGCAGCCAAGAGGCCCATGATCACTCTGGATGAACTGCAGAGATCTACAGCTGAGGTGTCCATAGGACAACAATCAGTCGTATACTGCACAAATCTGGCCTTTATGGAAGAGTGGCAAGAAGAAAGCCATTTCATAAAGATATCCATAAAAGTGTTGTTTAAAGTTTGCCACAAGCCACCTGGGAGACACACCAAACATGTGGAAGAAGGTGCTCTGGTCAGATGAAACCAAAATGTAACTTTTTGGCAACAATGCAAAACGTTATGTTTGGCGTAAAAGCAACACAGCTCATCACCCTGAACACACCATCCCCACTGTCAAACATGGTGGTGGCAGCATCATGGTTTGGGCCTGCTTTTCTTCAGCAGAGACAGGGAAGATGGTTAAAATTGATGGGAAATCTCCGGAGATGGAGCCAAATACAGGACCATTCTGGAAGAAAACCTGATGGCGTCTGCAAAAGACCTGAGACTGGGACGGAGATTTGTCTTCCAACAAGACAATGATCCAAAACATAAAGCAAAATCTACAATGGAATGGTTCAAAAATAAACATATCCAGGTGTTAGAATGGCCAAGTCAAAGTCCAGACCTGAATCCAATCGAGAATCTGTGGAAAGAACTGAAAACTGCTGTTCACAAATGCTCTCCATCCAACCTCACTGAGCTCGAGCTGTTTTGCAAGGAGGAATGGGCAAAAATTTCAGTCTCTCGATGTGCAAAACTGCTAGAGACATACCCCAAGTGACACATCGACACAGCTGTAATCGCAGCAAAAGCTGGCGCTACAAAGTATTAACTTAAGGGGGCTGAATAATTTTGCATGCCCAATTTTTCAGTTTTTGATTTGTTAAAAGTTTGAAATATCCAATAATAAGTTCCACTTCATGATTGTGTCCTACTTGTTGTTGATTCTTCACAAAAAATTACAGTTTTATATCTTTGTTTGAAGCCTGAAATGTGGCAAAAGGTCGCAAAGTTCAAGGGGGCCGAATACTTTCGCAAGGCACTGTATATGTATCGACAGGCCCACGGACGCAGCAGTCCACCGGTGACCAGGATTTTAAGCAAATTTTCCAGTATTTTAAGAATTAACATATTAACATACCTGTAAGCAATGCACAAGCTTCATCCCACAGTTTCTTCTTTTTTCTCTTCTCTGCCCCAGACTCCTGTTGTCTTTTTGGGGCCATTCTTTCTGATCTTGTCGCTGGGCTGGCTTCAGGGCAGGCGCAAACCACAGGGAGATGGAGGAGGGGGGCATGTACTGTATGTAGGCTATATCTTGTATTGCCTAATGGTCTAATGGTGCCTTTTGTAGTTGTGCTTCATCTTAGATTTAAATAATTAATCATTATGATTATTATGATTGATGATTATTAGGCTGTTTTGCACTTGGTGCCCTATGCATAGATGCCCGTGATGGGAACTTTGCAGCCAATACATGGAGCAGACTATTGACTATTATAAATATGTAACCACCTTAAAGATAACCAGAAAAGAGGACAAAACCCATGAAATCGAACAAAACTGTCCAACAATTAATAAAATGTCGTATGAACACCACAGCCAATATAGCATGTATTATTAAGCTACATAAATCAAATGGCCTGTTCCACAATCTTCCCTAGGTGTGACTTCTCTGTCCCTTCATTGTAAGTGCATTCCACTCAGCCTCTCTTGCCCCACTGTGGTCCTCATATATTTTTTATAATAATTTTGAGCTGAGAATAGCAGCCGGCAGTCACAGCTGTAACAGGAATTTTACTAAATTGCACAAAAGTTGTGCACTCCTTGCTGAAGGTAGAAGTCCCCGCTGGAAGATCCACCATGAGCATTTAGCTTGGCAAGACCCAACACAACATTGCGGGTGTGTTCAATTTGGGTCACTTAGTGTGCTTCCCAGTTGGTGCTTACTTATAACTTATAAAGGTATAATAATGCTAACCTCAACCATAACCCATAATGTTATCATCCTTAAATTTGTTGCATTGTTGTACATCTTTTGTACTGATCACAAATTAAAATTGCCCTACACCCTGATGCTGTGATTGCAAATATTTTAGACACAAAAACTATGGTTTTCTCACCCAGTAGATCAACATGTTCACAATAAATTTGTTTTGTTAAAACACAACTGGAGATACAGTTTCTGCTTTGGGTAGAAAAGTTGACAAATTACAAAGTCTCTATTTTGGTCATCAAATTTGTGAGTAAAACCAACTTTGAATCACTCTTCAGTGGTGCTCAGGTAATAGGTGGGAGAGTCTGATTGTGTCATGTGTGTTGAAGAAAGATGCCGGTGGCCTGCACTGCAGCGTGGGCGACGGCAATGTCATTGTACCTCTGTTCCAGTGTGTTCAGGCTAAAAAATGAGGTGTCACAGTCAATTGGCTCACGCTGTTCACAATACAGCACAGACCACACTCTGCCTCACTCACCACTGAGGTAAGTACAGGGTAAGTGTTTCTTTTCTTCCCTCTGTCCCTCTTTTTGTCTCTCACCCTCTGGCTTTCTCCTTTTTATTCTCTTCACAGAAAGTTCACTCACTTAAGCCTTTTGGTAAAATTTTCTTGGTTACACTGTTGATATTTTCCTCTAATTAAAAATCCAATATGCCAGTCAGTGTGGTCCACCTCGGCATGATATATGTGATGCAGTTTGTTTGATTTGAAATTTATAGTAATAATTAATCAATAACACACTTGCTGTCAGAGGAAGCTGGCTGAATTGATTCCAAAGCCACATTTTAGCTCACTTATGTCCACCCATCTAAAAAATCAAAAGCTTTCATCAATGTTCATTGCTGTTTGCCATGCATGTCCCTTCCTGTCAGTCCAACAGTTTGGTTCATAGCAAGATATTTTGACATCTATTGGCCCAATTGAGATAGAATTTGGTGAGGATATTTGTGGCGCCCAGAGGATGAATGTTGTGTTTGCTGACCTCCTGACCTGATCATCAGATTAGAAATTCCTCTTCAAAACACTTTGGTCCATAACAAGGTATCTTTCATGACTTAATTTCCATGAAAATGTCCTGTGATTCCTAATGTGAATCTTAATATTTTTGGTGTCCTGCTGACCTGTTAGATTTTACCCATTGCAGTTAAAATAAACTCAAAGTCTTTAATTATACATAAAATGACAATGCCATTTACTTTCTAAATCCGTCTGGCCGTATTTTTTTGTGGGCATTTTTCGTTGTACCTTGTTCCTGTGCCCAGTTCCCGGCATTTCTTCCCTTGAGTTTGGTTGTATGGATTCTTTGTCTCCCTTGGACCGTGTCGGGATTTTGGACTTTACACTTTGCATGCTCCCTGTCAGTTTGTTGCCTGTCTGCCTATCGGCCCTTTATCAGTCAGGCTTGGTTATGTGGGCCTGCAATCTGCCTGTCCCGAACCGGTCCCAGTTCCGAACCCATACCTGGGTACCCGCCTGGCTCTCGGTGGTCCTCGCAGTCATCAGACTGCACCCCGGCCTGCCAGTCATCAGCCTGCACCCCAGCCTGCTGGTCCCCAGCTCATATCCCTGCATGCTTACCTCCTACCTGCTAGTCTCCAGTCAGCATCTCAGCCTGCAAGCCAGGGGGTACCTCAGTCTGTTGCTGTCATGGCGCCTTCTGGGAAACACTCCAGGAGGAAGTGTGGCTCCCACAGCTGCCTGCCTGCTTCGCTGCTGCCTCCAGTTCCTGGATCCAGTTCCGGCGATCATCACTCCCTGCTGGATCGCAGCAGCACCAACCCCTTGTCGCCGCTGGATCGCAGTCACCTCCTTTTACGGCTGGATCGCAGCAGCACCACCGACCTCTTGTCGCCGCTGAATCGCAGTCGCCTCCTTTCCCGGCTGGATCACAGCAGCACCAATCCCTTGCCACCACTGGATCGCAGCAGCACCAATCCCTTGCCGCCGCTGGATCATAACCGCCTCCTTTCCCGGTTGGATCGCAGCAGCAACAACCCCTCATTGCAGCTGGATCGCAGCAGCAGCCATCTCCAGTCGCCGCTGGATCGCAGCCACCTCCTGGCCCGGTTGGACCGCAGCACGCCACTGAACAGTCTGCTGGACTGTCTGCTGGACCATCTGCTGGGTTGCAGCACGCCGCTGAACCATCCTCTGGGTTGCAGCACGCCGCTGAACTCTCTGCTGGGTCGCAGCACTCCACTGAATTCTCTGCTGGGTCGCAGCAGTACCCTCCTTCTCTGGAGGCAGGCAGGCTCCGGGTTCCCGGACATCACTGGTTCTGCCAGCTCCTCTACCAGTCTCCCCATCACCGGCTCCCTGTCCTGCTGGCCCGTCCCCGGCTCCCTGTCCAACCCCCAGGTCATACGCCCGAGGTCCTCAGCTCCCCACATACCCAGCCCTCGGATCGTCCGCCCGACGTCTACCACTTAGCCTTGAAAGTTTTGATTATTGGCCCCTCCTTGATTGTTTGCACCCGTGTCTCATTGTCTCACCTCCCTTAGGGTATTTAGTCCAGGTCTTTTCCGTTGTTCATTGTCGGATCGTTGTGTGTTCCTGTCATGCGTGTGTGTGTCGCCGTTAGGTGCATTTTTCGTTACCTGTTTGTTGCCTGTCTGCCTATAGGTCTGTCTGCTTATACCTGCCTGTAAGCTACTTCACCCCAATAAACACTGTAGTCATCTGGCTACTTCATCCTCATACCGTATCCTGGTCAGCTGCATTTGGGTCCACATACTACACCCCATACGACATATATTTGTGTAACAACTCCCTTCACTACTGTAAATTTGGACAGAAAACTAAATTTACACAATAACTCTTTATATCTAAACTTTTATTAAAACTACGAGTCATATTATCTCAAAATATCCAAGGTCACCACAAATTTGCATAGTAGCATAAAATCATCTATACATTTACATAACGACTGTCAACATATTCAGCATTTTTTGGAGTATCAAAATTCTTTTAATACATTTTGATCATGAGCATCCATATGTTCTATGTGCACAGTTACGTGCAGATGGGACTCACTCACTGCCTAGAAGGAGTTTGAAAAAGTAGGTTTTGCATATTTTGCAATTTTGCAAAAAACAATTATAGGCAAAAATGGCCTATATCACAAGATGCAGCTCAATTCAGGGAACGTGTGCATTTAAGATTTTCGAATGTGCCACTTACTATGTGGGAGTTACTGGCCAAAATGCGTTTACCTTGATTATAGAGCCACCTGCTGGTGGACATGTGTCATTTTTGGTGTCTGGTGTGTGCACCAGTCTATACCTCCCCTGTGAATTTCACTTGCATAACTCTTACGGTGTAGGCTACAGTACCACCAAATGGAAATAAAAAAAAAATAATAATTTTTGTCTGAGCGACTGGTGTACTGGGCACCACGATGCCTTGCACTCAGGCTTGGACCCTAAAAAAAAAAAATCTGAGCGATTTCAATTAGGGCTGAAACGATTCCTCGAGTAACTCGATTACTAAAAATCATTGACTGAAATTATTTGCATCGAAGCTTCGTTTAATCCATATAACTATACACAGCGGACTGTGGTTCGCACGGATGATTATTACTGTCGCGCAATGCGCTTACACTATGTGTGATCAGATACGGTACAGAGTGTCTTTGGTGTGATTTGACAGCGCAGATTACAAAGAGGAGGAAGAGAGAGAAAACAGCGAGGGGCGCAGAGAAGAGACAGGCCAGAGAAAGCGACAGAAAGTGTCCACGAAAACTACAGAGTGTCCATTGTAGCCTACCACAATAGCACAATGTCCATGCTTCAGCATCTCAGCAGAAAGCATATAAAGTAACAGTCTATGCATCCAGTCCACAGAGCGGACCCGACACAAGGTATATGAAGGCTTGCTGCTACAGGCCTGGACTGCTCGGAGACTTCCCATGATGCACCTCTTCCCATTCTCCTTCTCTCCCTTTCCATCTGTATGCATTTTTATCCCATTACTACATGTTACTAACTCAACATCTTCTCTCTCCCATAGTTTTGTGCTTTCTCGTTTCTCTCCTCTCTCCTTCTGTCGCTTTCAGCAGGTATTTCTGCCTCTGGAGCTGCAGAGACTGGATCTGTCGTTGTGGGCCACTTGTGCCCCCGTGGTCCTGCTCGACAACTGCTACTACAGTTGTTGTTATTGGCTCTGTTACTAATACTGACATTATTTTTCCTATACTTGTCATTCCTATTATTATTAATTTATTAATATTAACACTACAATTACTATTCTACTATTTAAAAAGAACACATATATTCCAGGTGGTATTTACATTGTGCCTCCCTGTAGTTAGGTTGAAACTTGTAGTTCTGAAACTTGAGTATATATACCTTTTTTTAAACAAAAGGTGTGTTTTTTTTCTTTAAAACCCAGAATGTAATATGGCACTTAAATGCACTAAATGGGTTTAGTTTTGACAGATAATATTATTGTAAGCAATTTAAGCAATAAAAATGTAGATTTTTCTAAAAAGGAAACCAATTAGTTGTTCATTTTAAGAGACGTGTTATTTTCTCTTTTGTATATTTACTATTGGTCTTTAATAAAGTATTTTTTATCCGATTAATGGATGGAATAATCGGCAGAATACTCGATTACTAAAATAATCTGTAATCTAAAATAATTTCAATAGGGTTCCCAGAACCGCTGGTACTGGGCACCACGATGCCATGCATTAATAATAATAATAATGATCATTTGAATTTCAATAGGTCCTCGTCACCAATTCTCGCCGCTCTGCCCCTAAAATCTGAGCCTAAAAATAATAAAACTAAATATCTGACCGATTTCAATAGGGTTCCCAGCACCACTGGTACTGGCCACCATGATGCCTTGCATTTGTGGTTTCGAGCCCACTCAGGCTTAGACCCCTAAAAATAAAAATCTGAATGATTTTGTGTCTGTGGTGGTTGGTTGATGTAATTTCATAGCTGACAGATGGCAACCATACAGGCTCACATACTGTGGCAAGGAAAAGTGTGTGTATGTGTTCATAACCATGTTAGCTACTTGGTCTCAAGCTGCTAGTACCCTTCATCTGAAACTGCTTCTGTTATGAATTGGCGCAATATAAATAAAATTGAATTAAATTGCTTGTTGGATGGTCAAACTGTAGGCACCCTGATTGGTATTACGAACCCCAGTGTCACAGTGGCCAAGCAGTAGTGTTAACCATTACTGTATCCTGTCTACCAGTTGCAGACCTCAAAATATGGACGCACTGATGAAGCTCTAGCTAAAGTTCAGTCAGGAAGACTATACTTCTGCATGCTTAGGCGTAGTTAATTCTCATTCCATCCTGCCATTCACTCCTCTCACACATGCTCATTCATATTTCCTGCTGTCATTATCCAGGGCTGTCAAATTGGGATACCTGCTGTTCCATCAGCTGGTCTCATCTATCCAATAGCACTGTAACATACCTTCATTGTCAACCTATCATCTTACTACCGTCAGTTTAAATATGATTCTCTCTGCCTTCAGTACGTTCATGCAACGCCTCTCCACCTCCCCATTACCACAGGTCCATCAGCTCATCATTCCATCAACCCCTTCAGATATCATCCTCAGCAGAGTCATCAGCCAGCACCACCACCACCAGTGTCTGGACTCCATGGGAGGATTTATTTTACCACTGCTGACGGAAGATGCCCTCCATTACCAAAATCTCCCTGTGGAGTCTAAGTGACAAAGACTGTCAAGATTAACATCTCACATCATCTGTTTCAATAAACACTATCTTTACTTCATTCACTTGTCTCTCCTGATTGAAATTTAATCTACTGACTAATCTGTTTAGTCCAGCTATGTCACTCACCAACTTAGTGTAAATACTTACCTTTTCTTGCATATTGTCATCTCCCTCCACCTGGTATATCACTTACTTTATCTACCAGTTACCTGCCACCAACTCTGTCACTAACCTAATCTGCCTTCCATTCTCCTCACTTACCTAGCCCACTTACCACTATCTTTGTCACCATCCCCAACCAGATATGTCATGTACAGTACCTTATCTACCCCTTACCAACCTCCACACACTAAAGAAAACTTCTTTTAGATATATGGTAATTTATATACAATGTTAACACATAATGAACACAGAGAGAATATAAAAAAGGCAGTTCATGCTCGAAAACCCTCCAATGTGGCTGAATTACAACAATTCTGCAAAGACTCATTGCAAGTTATCGCAAACGCTTGATTGCAGTTGTTGCTACTAAGAGTGGCCCAACCAGTTATTAGGTTTAGAGGGCAATCACTTTTTCACACAGGGCCATGTAGGTTTAGATTTTGTTTTCCCTTAATAATAACAACCTTCATTTACAAACTGCATTTTGTGTTTACTTATGTTATCTTTGAATAATATTTAAATTTGTTTGATGATCTGAAACATTTAAGTGTGATAAACATGCAAAAAAATAAGAAATCAGGAAGGGGGCAAACACTTTTGCACACCACTGTATATTCAAAACACATATTGTGCACATCCCATTTATAACAATATGTATGTACAGCAAGTGGTCGAAATTACTGTTTTCTCATTCCTTCATGTGAACTATATTCTTTACCATGTGACTGTTCTCGATCACCTCTCTGACTTTCAGTAGAGATCATTGATATTTTGGACATGTGGACTCTGAGACAATCGCTCCTGCACAATAGACAATGTTTAATCAATATGCTGAGACAGAGCTCTTTGGCACAGAGACTGATAAGAGTGGACAAAGGAAAACAATCTACCATTGAACCTGAAACTCTATTGTCTCATTCGTTTTGTTTTCCTCTCTTTTTTTAATCCATCTTGAGTCCATCTTAGCTAGCAGGGAGACAGACAATTTCAAAATATCTCCCATTTATCTGAGAAATTCTCATCGGTGGCTTTAAATTTACAGCAACATTAATATAGCATTAATTTAATTGGAGTACTTTGCTTAACAGAGACGTGTTATACTTGTCTTGACTATCATATCATAATGTTCTTTTAGAAAATTTGAAATGTCCAATTTTTGCAGTTATATCATACTGTCACTGCTACACAGGCACATGGTGTTGTCAGCCATTTCTTGTCACTTTAACTGAGATGGCGTAATAAACGTGAGGTTTGTGCTACCTCCTCCCAAGTTGCACCTCAGTGTACAGACACCCTAACTAACCAACAGGAGTATAGGGGATGCAAACTCTTACTGGCTTCCCATGAACCCTGGGTCTCTGCAGTGGTGAGTGAGAACTTTACCTGGGGAATTTAAGTGTTATGTACACAGACAGTAGCAGGTCACAATAAACAGGAGATTGCTGTAGCTCCGACTCAGCGGGTTGCTGCAGCTCAACAGGCTCAGGAGTGTGCTGCAGCTCAGAAAGTCCAGGAGATTCAGGAGTGTGCTGCAGCACAGAAGATTCAGGAGACTGCTGCAGCTCAGGGAATTCGGGTGACTGCTGTGGCTCAGCAGGTTCAGGAGGCTGCTGCAGCACAGAGAGTTTGGGTGACTATTGCGGCTCAGCAGGTTCAAGAGGCGGCTGCTGTGATCAAGCAGAGGCAGGATGTGGCTGCTGCGATCTGGCAGAGGCAGGAGTGAGACTGATGCAGCTCAGGAGATTCAGGTGACCGCTGCACCACGGAGAGTTCAGGAAGCTGCTGCAGCTCAGGAACAGGTGTCGGCCGGGCCACCGACTGGTACCGAGGAGCTGGAGTTGGCCAGGCCTCCGAATGGGGATCAGGCAGGACTGGAGACATCACTGTGGCGCTGGGTGGCTGAGTCTCCGTGGTGCACAGGAGAAGGGAGACAACAAGACACAGGTGAAACTGATCAGGGCAGGGTAACAATCAAAAGCAGGAAGTAAAACTACAAGACACATGAGGGAAAACTCTTACCAAAATAAAACAGGAAATAACACATAAACCCTGAAACCATGACAGGTATAGGCACTGCACAGTTTTGATTTAATAATTAGCAATAAGCTTACATAAATATTTTCTACCAGGACTGTAAAATGTAAAGTTTGGCTAACGTAATGTTAGTTGTTGGCTGACATGAGCTCCAAAGTATTTTTGTTTAACATTACACTTTTATTGGCAACCATTTTCAGCAGTTGTGAGTTGATCTCACTAATGTCACGGGGTCTTTTAGGTCCAAATAATAATAAAATTAATAATAAGATAAATTCTAGTTTTGGTGCATACATGCAAAATTACAATCACACATTACAAACAATTACAAATCCTGGTAGCAATTAGATATTTGTCAACATTGACACAGGGAAAAGGGTTACTTGTTGTTAACTATGCCCATGGCCATGTTGTAACATTAGCTAAAGCTATCAAACAACAAATAACACTGTAGACTACATTAGCTGTCCAGCAGAAAACAGGCAAGTTCTGCATCACTGTAAACATTTGTCCCTCATCAGCGATTTCGATTTGGGAAAGGCCACACCACTGTTTATCCTTGTTTTATGCCATCTCCTGTTCTGATTTTGTTTTGCTTTTTCATGTTTTGCTTCTTTGACGACGAGGATTCTTTTTTTGCTTGTGTTAAATAATAAGGATGATCCTCCATTTGTAAAAATGTGGTTTCTCAAACTTCTCAGAAAAACAAAATGGTTAGCCAGCACCAGCGAACACATTTTCCTCTACTTTCTTCTTTGTATACCAACCGGTGCTATTGCTCCACCACCGTCAAGCTGCCACTTCAACTTAAAAACGTGAAAGGCTGTCTATAGAGCCAGTGTATGGTTTGTCCGTTCTGGGCTACTGTAGAAAACATGGCGGTGCAACATGGTGGCCTCCATAGAATGGGACCCATTCCCATGTAAATATGAAGTGCTTATTCTAAGGTAATGGAAACACAACAATTCTTATTTTCAGGTGAATATACACTAATGAAAACATACTTATGAATATTATATTCCATTTCTGCCAAAAGATCCCTCTAAATATTATATACTGGACCTTTGACACACTGACAATTCAATTCAATTTTATTTATATAGCGCCAACTCATAACAGACGTTATCTCATTGCACTCATATCTCATTTCCCATAGAGCAGGTCTAGACCGTACTCTTTATAATATGACAGTGTGGCATGTTTAAAGAAATCAAAATTTTCAGCAGGGTTCAGTGTTTGTCTGATTTGAGTGAGCTAATTGGGAACAACTCAGAGCCTTTGTAAGTGTGTGTGTGTGTGTGTGTGTGTGTGTGTGTGTGTGTGTGTGTGTGTGTGTGTGTGTGTGTGCGCGCTTGTGTGTGGGTGTGTGTCCAGGGTGACACTGTTAGTATTGGACTTGCTGGAGTGAATTAACATTGCTGCGTAATCACTCTGCATTATGTTCAAGCTCAATAACTTGACACTGCAGGTCAGTGGCATGTCAAGCTGCTTCTGTCGATATGTGCTTCAACCACCCACACACGCATGCAGTTGATACCCGTTGTAACACACACACACACACACACACACACACACACACACACACACACAATACTTCCTGCAGGCAGGCATGACTTATATACTCTGAAGTAGAGAAGATAACACAGTGATGTGATCAATAGCACTTTGGTGGCAACCACTCCCTACCCCTGTGCCCTCAGGATATATACTGTTTGAGGGCAGTAAAAATCCTAATGGATTCACCCTCTCACTTCCTCTCTCTTTATTTTACCTTATCTTTATTACCGACAATGTCCCTCAATGCTCCATCTTCTGCTTTAAAATATCTGTCTCTCTAAGGGCAACTATTCTTTGCAAAGAAGATGTTTCCATCCTCCAAACAGATCCACTGAGAGCTCTGAGTTTATGTAACGGCTCAGTTTGTGACTATAGATGCGTCAGCATGTACATGTACAGCATGTAGTTAGATAATTGAAATGGGAGATAGGACTGGAAAGAGAGTGAGAAAAATCTATGTGAAGACATTTTCACTACAATAAATTGAATCAATTTAAACCTTTGCAGAAGGGCAGCATTTAGGCAGTGCACAGCAGACTGAATCCTCTATCCACCATCCATCCATTTTCAGTATGGGCTCATTTCTATTTATGATTTATGTAAAAGGCTGGGCAGCAGCTTGCACAGGCTGTCAGTCTATCACAGGACTAATATGAACATATTAACATTCTGTGTACTTTGTTGGATGGAACAAACCACATTCTGAAAGTCTTACTCTTAGAGTCTTACCAGTAGGGATTCAATTCTTATATTTGTCCTCCTAGTGGTGCAAGAGGTAAGGGCAGGGGTTCATTTAAATCAAAAGGGTTCATTCTCTGGGGATCATGAATGTGCTTAGCAAATTTAAACTGTAAGATTGATTGTGTGCAAAGCTGACATTGTTCCCTGAGGATGGCACTAAAAAGCTCATGTAGTGTCCAAAATAGAAGATTCATCCACTGGGACCATGGTTGCTTTCCTTCTGCCATCGTGACTATGAAGTGATAAGAGCGAAGACTGCAAGAGGAGCTTGGAGCAAGGAACCACAGATATATCTTACAAGTAATTTAAGTAGTATTTTACCGGAAGCCAACACCCCTTAACTGTCCATCCATCCATCTATCTGGATTCTGCCTCTTATCTGCGTCTGGGCTGTGGTGGCAGCAAACTAAGCAAGGCAGCCCAGACATCCTTTCCCCTAGCCACACCCTCAAGCTCCTCCTGGGGGATCCCAAGACCTTCCCAGGCCAGATGCAATGTGATCCCTGCATCGTGTTCTTGGCCTTCCCCGGGTTCTCGTCCCAGTTGGACGTGCCTGGAGAACCTCCTTGGTTCTACGATGATCTCTTCCAGGATGTCTGAGTTCCTCACCCCATCTATAAGGCTGAGCCTAGAAACTCATTTCAGCTGCTTGTATCTATGATTGGTGTGGTAATTACCCAAAGCTCATGACAATAGTTGAGGGTTGGAACACAGATCGATTAGTAAATTGATAGTCTGGTACAACTAATGCATTACTGCTGAAGTGGTACACATTCTTGCAGCCAGGGTTCAGCACGTCAAGGCCCACGCCCTTGCCTGTCACCCGATTGACAGCACAACCAACTTCAATTCCTGTACTTGCAGGTGGTGGGCCTCAACTGTGATTCTGTTTAGTCAGCTGATCTGATGGGACTGTAAAAGATCCTGTCATTCCTCACCTCTCCATTTGTTGCCTCAGTGTTTTCCCACCTCAACCTCTGTTTTTGAGTGTGCTTTTGATTCTAGTTTTGGGTCAGACTGCACTTTCTGTGACAGTACAGCTTCGCTGTCATTTAGTCTTTACTGCATAAAAATCTACTATCTGTGAAACCAATAAAGCATCTGAGCTACATCTTGCAGTCCATGTCTCCTATAAATTACAGATACAATGTGTCACTCTTGTGCACTGCTAGTTTACATTCATTGCCAAAATTCAGCACAGAGGAAGTTATTACTTACCATGGTTAGTAGTCAGTGTTGACATTATTATTATTTTAAATTGTACTTATTGTAACTATAACCAGTGTCTTCCCTTAACCTTAAACGAGTGGTTTAAAAAAATGCTCAATCAGGGAATGAGCACAATCAAGGAATGAGCATACTCAAGTTGCCACACACATACTAAAGGTTTTACAAGTTTTTACAGATTTATTTATCATTTTATAACACATGGGTATGAATGAGATTTAAGTTGCAGTTCCCTTTATGCTATTCACAGAAACAGATGTTAAATACAATATTTATATACATTAGATGATGAATAATAATAAGTCATAGAGATAAAACAAATTCACATGGTGAAGTGCTGAGTGCATCCGGAAAGTATTCACAGCACTTCACTTTTTCCAGATTTTGTTATGTTACAGCCTTATTCCAAAATGGATTAAATTCATTATTTTCCTTTTACAAACAATACCCCATAATGACAACGTGAAAGAAGTTTGTTTGAAATCTTTGCATGTTCATTAAAAATAAAAAATGAAAAAATCACATGTACATAAGTATTCACAGCCTTTGCCATGACAAAATTGAGCTCAGGTGCATCCTGTTTCCACTGATCATACTTGAGATATTTCTACAACTTGATTGGAGTCCACCTGCAGTAAATTCAGTTGACTAGACATGATTTGGAAAGACACACACGTGTCTATACAAAGGTCCCACAGTTAACAGTACATGTCAGAGCACAAACCAAGCCATGAAGTCCAAGAACTTCAGTCTGTAGACCTCCAAGACAGGATTGTATTGAGGCACAGATCTGGGGAAGGGTACAGAAAAATTTCTGCAGCATTGAAGGTCCCAATGAGCACAGTGGCCGCCATCATCCGTAATTGGAAGTAGTTTGGAACCACCAGGACTCTTCCTAGAGCTGGCCGCCAAACTGAGCAATCGGGTGGAGAAGGGCCGTAGTCAGGGAGGTGACCAAGAGCCCAATGGTCACTCTGACAGAGCTACAGCGTTTCTCTATGGAGAGAGGAGAACCTTCCAGAAGAACAACCATCCACCACTCCACCAATCAGGCCTGTATGGTAGAGTGGCCAGACGGAAGCCACTCCTCAGTAAAAGTCACATGACAGCCCACCTGGAGTTTGCCAAAAGGCACCTGAAGGACTCTCGGACCATGAGAAACAAAATTCTCTGGTCTGATGAAACAAAGATTGAACTCTTGGCCTGAATAGCAAGCATCATGTCTGGAGGAAACCAGGCACCGCTCATCACCTGGCCAATACCATCCCTACAGTGAAGCATGGTGGTGGTAGCACCATGCTGTGGGGATGTTTTTCAGCGGCAGTAACTGGGAGACTAGTCAAGATCGAGGGAAAGATGAATGCAGCAATGTACAGAGACATCCTTGATGATAACCTGCTCCAGAGCGCTCTGGACCTCTGACTGGGGCGAAGGTTCATCTTCCAACAGGACAATGACCCTAAGCACACAGCCAAGATAACAAAGGAGTGGCTACGGGACAACTCTATGAATGTCCTTGAGTGGCCCAGCCAGAGCCGAGACTTAAACCCAATTGAACATCTCTGGAGAGATCTGAAAATGACGCTCCCCATCCTACCTGATGGAGCTTGAGAGGTCCTCCAAAGAAGAATGGGAGAAACTGCCCAAAAATAGGTGTGCCAAGCTTGTAGCATCATACTCAAGAAAACTTGAGGCTGTAAATGGTGCCAAAGGAGCTTCAACAAAGAATTGAGCAAAGGCTGTGAATACTTATGTACATGTGATTTTTTTTTTCATTTTTTATTTGTAATACATTTGCAAAGATTTCAAACAGACTTCTTTCACGTTGTAATTATGGGGTATTGTTGAATTTTGAGGAAAATAATGAATTTAATCCATTTTGGAACAAGGCTGTAACATAACAAAATGTGGAAAAGTGAAGTGCTGTGAATACTTTCCAGATGCACTGTAAATTAAGGAGTCTCAGAGCCCGAGGGAAGAAGCTGCTCTGGAGTCTGGTGGTCTATATCTCTTACCAGATGGAAGCAGGGTGAACAGGCTGTGGCTGCGGTGGGTATTGTCTTTTATTATACTTTGGGCTCTGCTCTGCAGGGCTGAGTACACAGCCCTGAGGGGCTCTGGTGATTGTGGGGAAGTCCAATATCCAGTTGAGTGTGGTACTCAAGCCAAGTGCTAAGTTTTACAAGGGGAGACTGTTGAATGCTGAGCTGAAATTAATAAATAGCATTCTGATGTAGTTGTTGTTTTTCTCAAGGTGTGTGAAGACTGAGTGGAGGGCAGTGGAGATGGCTGCCAGTTTCTCAAAACACTTCATTATAATGGGAGTGAGTGTCACAGGATGGTAGTCGTTTAGATGAGATACCACAGACGTTTTAGGTACAGGAATGATGGTGGCTGTCTTGAAGCAGGTGGGAATGATCTCCTGTGACAGTGATATGTTAAAAATGTCAGTAATAACATCAACTAGCTGTTTGGCACACGTTTTTAGTACACAGCGAGGGATGTTATCAGGCCCAGCAACTTTACTCATATTCACTCTCAGCAGGATACTGACAGTGGCCGGGCCTCTGGAGGCAGAATACACTTTACAGCTGACTCTTTATTTAGGAGATCAAAACGAGCATAAAATGTGTTTAGTTCATCTGGTAACTTGGCCTCACACATGATAGGGGCGCTCCTGCTTTTGTAGCCTGTGATGCATTTAATCGCATGCCACATATCTTTAGTGTTATTGGTGTTGAGATCTCTCTCTAGTTTCTCCTGATGTTTCCACTTTGCCAGCTTTCAGTCTTGCTCTGGCGGTGTTGAATGCTTCCTTATTCCCTGACTAAAAGACAGCTTTTTTGGCTCTGGATAGAGCCCTCACCTCTCCATTCATCCAGGCTTTCTGGTTGGAGAATGATTTTAATGTCTTTGTGATCACCATCAACACATTTGCTGATGTATGATGTCACTGGTGCTGTATATTCCTCAAGATTGATGTGGTTCTCCTGGGTGGCGGCCTCTGAATATGTGACAGTCCTGTAGAGCTGCTGTAGCTTCATCTGTCCACTAGGGCTGGGGCGATTCATCAACATACATTGATTTGTATATCATGTGTCGGCGTGTCGCAATGAAGTATGGCTGCACCCAGTCATGCATGGATTCCCCCAGAGAACAAGCTGCAGCTTAAAAACCTCACCCACAATCTCCCCTCGCAGTAGCAAATATAATTTTACTATCTGCCAAGATGTACAGAGTTGAACTTCTCAATTTGATGCAAGTTTATTTATTACTAATTTAAAGCATAAACTCACAAGTGTGAGTTATACAGTCAGGTAGGTTGGCCTGCTCTAGCCATTCGTAGGCTTATGCACTGGTACATATTCATTTAAAAAGTTATTCTTGGCATCTTACCTCTGTATTTATATTTCAAAGAAAAATAGTGGACAGTATTCTTTGTGCTCTCGTTTTCATTTGTACTGCTGCCAATCTTGGCCAGGTCTCCCTTGAAAAAGAAGTTATTTATCTCAATGGGACGTCCTTGTTAAATAAAGGTTAAATAAAAATAAATAATTGCTACCTTCTGATACAGTGTCAGCAAGATCTGAAATAGTGGGTGCAGGGCCTCTGTAATTTGATGCGGAATACCACAAATTGGATAGATAACTTAATCTGCAGTCATCAGCTACATCGGCTACATTAGTGGCTGTTTCTGAGGACTCTTTTTCCATCTGCTTGCACTTAAAGTACATAAAACAAAACACAATAACATCTTTCTTAATACTAATTTTGAATCTTTATTACCAATTTGTAATATAATTTGTCAGCATTTATACTGTCAATGGTTATAGTAAATGATTAATCAGAAATAGATACAGTGGCATTATTGGCATCTAAATCTCAACAGCCAATTCAAAGTGCAAAATGATCAGAATACCAAGCTTATAAAAGTTGTTTAATGTCACTTTCATATAATTTTCAAACAAGTGAGCTTCTGTCAAATGTCAATGGCAGACTTCTCAGAACAGAAGTTTTACTTCAGCTCAATTTTAAGCAATACCAAAAACTGAGTTGTAGCGAATGGCATTCAAAATGTATTACAATTACAAGAAGAATTATCATTTCCACACATGGCTTCTAATATCTCTTCCACCAACTTTGTCTGGATGCCATCTGCTGTGTGTGTTGATTTGAAGACATTAAGCCATGACACAAAGCTGAAGATTTGGGCATATTATTTGCATCATACAATGATGTGTACCGTGGTCAAATGTCCTGTGTAATGAGGTTAATTGTCCACAGTTACATATCTAGTAAAGGATACTTCCTAAGTGTAATGTTAAATATTTATTTAAAGATAAAATAAAAACAACTCGGCATACCTTCTGCATGTCCTTGTCCTCTGCCATGTCAGTGGGGTTGGCGCTGCATCTGATGTGTTGAGGCAAAAAAGGAACACTTATAGTAGTATAAGTAGTATGAGCACAACAAATAATTGGTCTTCCTGCATTGCTGGAGAAAAAATAATCACACAGCAGTATCAAAGAAGGAATATAATTCACAGGAATGTTAGACATGTAATTTAATTACTGAATAGGTTGATGAGCATGAAAAATATAAAACCATTGCCAAGGGCCATTACAGTCACTAGAGTCACATTCAAGTTAATACTTGAAGGATATTCTAGAGAATATGCCTTTGAAAATGTGTTCCACTATAATCATGAAAACTCCAACTGAGGGATAGTGTCACATCCCTCACAAAGTGTTAAAAACACATACAGAATCTATGACAAAATGCAATAAACCTGTTCTGGATGTTTGCAATGGTCCAGCACTATACAAGGACTCACATGTAGGCCTGTATTATTTTTTGGTTACCTGATTTTTCACACTTTGCATAGAGCCAAATGGCAAATGCATGTTGTTAAACAGTACATCGACTTGATATTTGGTACTGGCTGTTGTGGCTGGCTGCAAATGTAACAGCAGACAACAACTATTAATTTCATAAAACTGTATTATGTATCTTTGCACTATTACGGGCCTAAGTCCATTGTGTGGATTTTCATATAACCAGTATCACCTTTGAAATGCAGTGCAAAGTTGTTCACTGTGTGTGTTGAGTCAAGAAATCAGTGGTTCCTTTGCTGCTCAGTAAACTGGACTTTTGGCAATCAGATGACAAAATGGCTGATTCCACACCCAAAGCCTCAAGCTTGGACACCTTCACAATACTTAGGTAAACAAGACAACCACAAAAATAGTAAATAATGGATTATACACAAAATTGACAAAACCTACATTTAAAAATCCAACATACACAGAAGAAACAACTCATAACAGGGTAGGCAATCTCTGTGAAAACAGTGTTGTCACAGGTGAAAAAACTGTGAGAAATAAGTGCCAAGGGAGATTACATTAACTATACATTAGCTGTGTTTGCGTGGAGTCTAATACTCCACTAATAATTGGACTCATAGCCATATCTGACTACTAATGCATCAACTGACCACCTTGATCTGAACAGACTAGTCCAACCAGTAGGAATTTAGTTTGAGAGGGGTGGTATAAGCCTTTTGACAATGTGAGAATATTTGATGCCGATAGCCTTGTAAACATTTGACTACTTTTTTTTCTACAGACTACATGTGGTTGTACTGAGAATATTTATTTGGGATTAATTCATTTGAAATGATTAAAGAATCTAAATATAAACACTCAAATTATTTGTCACAATGTTCTGCTCACATCACAATTGCTGTCAATTATCCTTACATTTAATACTATAATGATACCACTAACGACTAGTAAATGAAGCTTCTTTCCAAACCTCTAACTTCAGCTGCTTCTTATGCTTTTAATATTGAGCTCCCTCATCTCAGGGCTAAGGTCCTCTGCCTGGCCTTGTGCCCTCAGTGCTGCTGCTTCTTGAAAGTATTTCTACTTCTCGTCTTCCCCTAATGTAGACCACCTGCCCTTAATATTGTTCAGTGTTCCTCAGAAAAAAAATAGATGCACAGAAAACTTAACACTTCAGAGTCTGCATCTCTATTTTAAGTACATTCATACACACTGGTTTGCACTTGGGTTGTGAAATCCATTTCTCTGTAACAACTCTGTAAAATCAACATAAAGTGTAAAGTAATGACCTAATTCTTTTCCACACACACACACAACATCTTAAACTGATGACACTTCAGTGTGTGAAGTACTTGCGAAATACTATCCTGAAAATCAGTTTCACGACCCTTGTGAACCCCTAATGTAAATAGGGCTACTATGTACAACAACATAGTAACCTTTTAGTATAACAATTAAAAGCATTCAATTTTGTCTCTCACCTTTGTTTCTGAGAATGTCCCTACAAAAAAAGATTGTATGGCGACACCTCTCGTGTGTGAAATTTCGGCTTTGAGGGCCGAGGGCTCAAAAGAAGTGTTTGTAGTTTCCAATCCAGTTCTGAAAGACAGAAAACAAATATAATTCCATTTTGTAATTTGTACCAGCAGTACAGCAAAATCATATATTTATTTGACATGTTGATCGTTAGATTTAAGGTTTAATTTAGTGCTGCACTATGACATAGGCTTCCAAACCAGTAACTGATGCAGCTCTTGATATTAAAGACGAACCAACTTGTGTCATTCCCTCCTTAACGGTACAATGTGTAATTCCTGGCCACATGCTCCAAACAAATAGGGGGCAGAATTGTGCAAGAATTCAGCAATGACACGATTCAAGATTATGTACAGTTAGACACACGTAATAAACTTATCAATGTCCTCAAAAATGTATAGCAAACTTTCCAGTTTTGCCTCATCTCATAACAGTAATGCCAAGTGGTTACAATATGGTGAACTGACATTTTTTCAGTCGGTCTATTACTGGGTCCATACAATCTCAATTTACAGTCATCAGTTGTAAAAAAAAAAAACTAAAGCCAACTACTAACTAACAGCAGGGCAAGAATACACAAATTCGACCAAACTGCTGAATGTCTGAGAGACAGTCCAAATAATACTCCTATCTTTAAAAAAAGTGTATCGATGCAATTTGGAATGTTTTTCGGTACAGTTTGTGTTGTGTCATTAGTTGCACTAAAGATACGTTTCGCTACCAGTCTGAAAGAAATGTTGCGAGTTCAGCATCAAACTGCATTTCTTTAATTTTACCCTACTTTTCACAACGATCTTGGCTTCCTTATACTGGTTACCTGTTGCTTTTAGAATTGATTTCAAGATATTATTAATTACTTACAAAGCCCTGAGAGGCCTAGCCCCAAGTTCTTTAGCAGATCTTTTAGTGCCCTATGTCCCTTCCTGCTCCTGAGATCCTCGGCTGTTGGATGTTGTATGACATTTTAGTTAATTTTACTCTCTTTGTGTTTTATAATGGTGTTTAGTTTTTATGGCTTTTAGTTTGTTTGATTCTCTTTTTGTTTTAAATATACAGTTTTTTTATTGTAAAGCACTTTGTAACTGTGTTTTGAAAGGTGCTATGTAAATAAAGTTTATTATTATTATTATTATTATTCACCAAGTGCTGTCTCCAGCGGAGAAAGCCACGCCAATATTTACTCTTGTTTTGCTTTTCTTTATATCCCTTCTTTTCATTGTCATCTTTGTGTTTCTGTGACACTAACTGGCGGCTGTACCTTCAACTTGACAAGCCCTTCAGGCAGTTCTGCTTCTTCGTCCTGTCATGTTGGACTGAGGGCAGACTGGACGCTACAGTGACTCATTATCGTCTCTCAAGGCTTAAGTGGTATTACAACACAGGATGCTAGCCGGGTCTAGCAGGTTAGCATGCTAATTTCAGTAGATATCTCTGCAACATAATACACGGACGTCTTTGACATGATGTCAGAACTGTTACTTCTTCACTTTCTGTCGATAAGGTTAGTACATTTTTTGAATGTTTTAAACTAAAATCCTGTCCAAATCTTACCCATTGTACCTTTAAAAAACAGATTTCAAAGTTTCCTTTTGCTCCTCACGAATCTCTATCACTCTCTCTATGCAGCTTGGCCTAAACTTAAGGCAGGCAGGCAGGCAGGCAAGCAGGCAAGCAAGCAGACAGACCTGTGCCTTTGGGTTTTATTTTTCAAGTTCAAGATTGAGGCCAGAATGAATGTTTGAGCCCTGATATCACCATATAGGTAAACAAGCTAAGGTACTTCTAATAATTTGGCAGTGCTCATCTTTTGCATTAATATAAATGTCATTGTAAGCTTCTAGCTTACACTCACAGGTACAGGTTTGTTCAAACCCACAGAACTTTATTTTACATTCTAGTCAAGATCCCAAGGTTTCCAAAGATATCAAACATGTCAGGCTGAAGACGACGGTGCAGCCATAAAAAAGGCATCTTGGGTTTGAATATTTCACACAATTTAAGTTTGATATAGCTTCAATGAAGCGTTGGAACAAGCAGATGCAGAATATATTATGTAACATTGTCTTACATATGGAAAGTCATTTTTACAGGCTAACTTTGAAGCTAATGGGGAAATTTAAGGGGAAACCCAGGGTGTAATTAATCGTTTTATTACTTAACTAGTGATTACTTAGTTTACCAATTAGCCGCAACAAAAGCTAATATTTTGTAATAACATCAACCTAACATCACTGAAAACCTCATAGCAGACACGTAAAAACATGCTAATTAGTAATGCTAACCACTTAGCTACGATACAAACTAACCTTTTTGCAGTAACTTCAAGCTAGCGCCACAAAAGATCAGTAAAGCATGTAATAATATCTAACAAAATGCAAGTGCAAAATGGTTATCTCATGTCAACAGTCATGTCACATTATCTTTCCGCTTATTGACTATATAACCACAATATAAATGCTCTCATTTAAATTGCCTTACCTTTAAATACCACCGGCTGACGGACGTTCTCGGTTCTGCACTTTGCTGCAGGAGCTTGCGCAGGCGCACTGACAGAAAAACAAAATGTGGTGCAGGCGGGCTACATTAGCCACTACTAGAATTAACACACCCGAATCTCCGACCTAACTGTTTGTGGTCGAGTTGCATTATGGGTAATTTAGGCTCCGAGTTTTGACAAGGAAGACGAATGTGTGGAATAAAAAAGATGTTATCTCTGGTTTTGCTCTGCATTGATCTTTAAAAAAAATAACTGTCCATCGTGAGTCTGACACTGTTATAGGAGTGCAGTGCTAAATCAGTGGAATACTCTTTTAACCAGCTTTTTCTGCTGATAGGGGTATCAGATCAGAAAACACTCATATGGGTCATTTCGGAAGGCAATCCGTCACGACCTGTTTTGTTGTCAAGGTCAGAGGACTTTTTCTTAAAGATTGTATACGTTTTCTCCAAACAAAAATGTGTGCTATCAGAATAATTTGAAAAATGCTAATAATTTACACATAGGGGCTTTAAGAATCCAGTCACCTGGGCTTGATATTCAGTTAACTCAGTAATTGAGGGTACTCAATCTGATTTAATAAATTACAGAGATAAACAAAGTGAAATAACCATTGTGCTGTGTTTATGCTGTGTTATACTGTACCTCATGAAAAACATGTGCTGCTAACTGGAAAAAACAATCTCAAACAACACTGATAAATACTGCTCAACTTTTCTTTTATTAAGGCTGTGTGTTTGTGATAGTGATCATTTCTGTCACTTCTGATTTCAACAACAAATAAATAACACTGGTAATATAAATTTTTAGATATTTAAAAAAATTTTTAATAACATTAAAATGTTAGTGATTTTTATGTATTAGAGGAGACTTCTAGCTAGCTAGCCTTTCAGACTTGTAGTGTCCTTAGTCTTTCAACAGTCCATTTCCTTTCTTCTCTCACTTTAACTTCCCAAGACTTCAATTAGAATCCCTAAGGCCCTTTTGTCGAAATGGCTTCTGGGGGCTTAATATTTGCTTCTAGAAATATACCTTGTTTCCTGATGCACTACATTATTCTGGAGGTTAGTATAGGCCTACATACTATTAGGAAAATTATATAAGGCATGCAGCAACATACATCAGTCAACTGCAGCTTTTATCACAGCTGCCTGTGTCACATTTGGAAACTTCACAAATAGTGACTAAAAAATTGTAGACTGAAAACACTCTCATAATCTGTTGATACAACTGAGCCACAGAGATAAATTGAAGTGCTAAACTACCAAACCTACTGTCTCTCAAGCACAAATCATGGAAACTCATTTTAATAAGAGCCTAAAGTGCACTGAAGCATACAGCCACGTGTGTATGTGTGTGTCGGTCCAGCTTACGAGCCTGTACGCCTTTAAATGGCGTATGCTTGTGGTGAGTAGAGGGCGGACCCGAGAGACGAGTGTGTGCGCGTTTGTATGTGTGCGTGAGGCTCTTGCCTGCAGCCTCTGCAAATCGCACTGAGCTAACAGCGGCTTTTATGCGTCTGATGCACTGTGGTCGACGCACCTGTGAGGAACGACAAACCCAGCCCGGTACTGCACTAGCGGAAACACTGCTGCTTTTAACAGAATCTTGGATTTTAAAAATTACGCTCTGTGGAGTTTACAGCTGGATTTTAGCAGTTGGATACTCTTGGTGGTCTGTTTAACTAAGGTCAGTAGCGTCGTCTTTTTCCCCCCAACCTGTTCATGTTGCTTGTCCGCGTAAAAAAACCTTCTGAATTTAATGTAGAAACACCAGAAATACCAGAAACAGGAGCAGGTTCGAAGGAAATATGAGGCAGAAAGGCTGGCGTTTCCACTCCTGACGCACAGGTATCGCGGAACTTGCCACTTTGACAGGACTTTTTCCAGTGTGTGAGCACCGGCACGGTGAATATGGCGAGCCGGAGCAGGTGTGAGTCTCCTTGACGGTACAGCGGCGTTTGTGGGATTCAAAATGGGCATCCATTTCTGCCATGTTGGCCTCTAAATTCCCCCCTGTGGAACAGAGGCACTGTGACAGGCGGGTATAGAATTACACGCGTCCTGTCCGCTCCCTTGAGGTGATGTTTACTGTATGAATTATCATTTTATTTTTTATTATCTTGCAAACACGGCCATGCATTTAAACTACGTTTGTATATCAAATATGAGGAGCATCAACCCTGGAAAACAAAGAATTAAACCGCCCTGCAGGATTTTCTTCACCTTACTTTTAGGATGATGAATAATAAATAACGTGAACGCCAGGTATCTAGTGTCCACGTATTGTTCTCGTCTGCAGCTTCACGGTAAAATGTCAAACACATGCACACTGACACGCCGCGCACATCCCTCTCCCAACAAACACTCCACTCTTTAAGTATATATGCATATTTTGATTTAATTCGAGCATTCAGTATGACATGCAGTTTGATAGCCTATATGACCTTCTGTGTTAACGGAGATGGACAGTACGCGCCAGCAGGCTGCACACTTCCTCACCATGCAATATCCATCACATTCCTCCATTATCCCTCTTCCTCTCTGTGTCTGTATTCAAAAATTCAGCTGATGGCTGCCGTTTTCATATATTTATCAGAATAATCAAACGGATGTCACTGTTTTCTTTATTTTCCAGAAATGCCATTAGCCTACATTACAACGCGTTAAAAAATAAGCATCTAAATATGATCATTTCATATTAAAATTCGCTCGAAATATCGAAATAAATTAAATCAATCCGGTAGTAATTGTTAAAACACGATTTAAGAATCATTATGTATGGGGGGGAGGGAAATCAAATTTTAGTGAAAGGATGATTATGATTTGGATTATTTCGGTTCCCTCGTGGATCAAATGGCGTCCTCAGGGACAGCAGGGAGGTTTGCTGAAATGTGACTGCTCTGCTCCCAATAAACTGCATTTCATGCTGCACGTTGAACTGACTACTTTTTTCTCTATATCAATCCACATATGAAAAGCCACCGTCTGGGCCTGCTTTGTAGGTCCGGCTCAAATCCATTTACAGACAGGAATTTTAATTTGAATGAGCACTGCCTTTTTGCACACTTTGTCATTTACACTGTGACGAATGCAGGATGTCCCATTTACACAGCAAATTTGGCAATTTCCATTGCAGGAAAATATGCGGCCCTTTGCAACGCGCCATAGAAATCCACTATCTGCCGCAAAATTAGCAGTAAGGTGTCAAGGCCTCATCTTCTGTCTAACGCCTTTTACTGTAATACCTACACGCTTGTCTTAAAAATGATCTGCAGCTTCAGTTTTAACTGATGTCACAGTCTAAATTAGTGATGTCTCAAAGGCAAGAAGATGACAATTCTATTTTTATTCATCGCTACAGCACACATTTCGATGTGTCGGATTTTAAGAGTTAATAGGATTAGACGATTCTTGTGCATTTATGCAGGGGGAATTCCTAATCAGGCATTTTCCAAAACGGGCTTCAAAATGGGCGTGACCCAGCCAGAGAACACGTCTCTTTTTCCCAATCAAAGGGCCCAAAGGCGCTTCATCACCTTCTTCTAAACTGCTTAAGATTTCCAACATCAAAACACCAAAAACATTTCCGTTTTAGGGCGTATGTTTCGAGAAAGAAAACAATTTGTCCTTTCGATTGGTCCAAACGATTGCAATGGGTTTTTTTTACCCTCCTTTTTTAAAAATGTTCTTTTTGCTGCATGCTGAGAATTAAAATGATCAGGCTAGATTAAATATGATTGTAAATGTGTGTTCACTATTGACAACTATTCAGACATTAAATTGATACAGACGATGTTATTTTGTATGCGAAAGACTTATAATGTACCTCCTTAAGTAATGTCGCCTACATGGACGGTGCTTATTTTCTGCAAAATATGAAACGCCCTCTCGATTTAATTTATCTTCTCTATTCTTTCCTCCCTAATTTTTAAGGTTGGGGTGGGGGTTGTTGAGGGTATGATAGAGACTGTTTTGGGTAATTTGGCTGTCCTGCTTATTTTTTTTTATATATTTATTTATTTTTTGTTCTGGATGGCAGCCGATTAACTGCTGACAAATCAGGCGCAAAAAGCCAAGGGCTCTCAAGGTAACACTAATCCCTCTGGGCGGGGAGAGTCAAATATTACGCAGGATTTTAGAGAATGCTCCTTTCTTTAATTTGGTCGTTTTTCTGCGTTCAGGCGTGCCCCTCTCTTTCCTTTCTTGTTTTGCAATAGTGTTACAACATTGCTGGGCCATAAATATTTTCTTTTCCATATCCAAATTATCAACAGTCTTTATATACATCCCTTTTTTTAAAATGAATATATTAAAATGTATAAATTAAATAGAAATTGAAAGGAAAATGATTCTCCCTTTGTTACAATTATTTCAGATTTATCCAGGCCAAAACATGCACAGAACAGGCATGTAATGTCTTATACCTTGATCGACCAATTTATTGTCAAGAAGACAATAAAAAAAAGACACAAATCACAGGAAAAACAAAACTGTCAAAAAGAAAAAAAGTCAAAGCCACAATGAGAAAGGCAGTGGGATGTTATATAAACTGCTGGTGGTGGTGAGGTATTTGTGAGTGTGTTTGCTGGTGGAGTGTGAGTATAGTGTGTGTGTGTGTGTGTGTGGCTGATGGAGAGGAATGTATATTCAGGCTTTAGTTCTTGGCGTGCATGTGTAATATTTTGTGTGTGTCTGCAGTCTTTTGTGCATGTCATCACTGTGGCGTGTAGGATTATCATTTTATGGTGTGTATGCCGGTAATGTGTGTGTGTGATGTGTATTCTGACACTGGTAAGGTGTGTATGCAGCCATCAGTGTGGTGTGCACGCAGATGTCTGTATGGTGCAGGCGTTGCTGTGTGTATGCAGGCATTTGTGGGGTGGTGGGTGCTCTCTAGCTGGGTGATGTAATGCCGTGAAGGGTGCTGCAGCAGAACCACAGAGCCCAGAGAAGGCGTGTCCTGTTTGCAGAGTAGCTGAATAACAACATGGTGCCCACGCTGCATACCCACAAACACACACCCTCACTTTCGCTCATCTTCCCATTTTACATTTATCTGCCTTTTATTACTCTGTTATTATTTCTGTCTGTTTTAAAATGAGCAATCTGAGCAGCATAGGCTGTATACAGAAAATAGTGGTAAATCCAAAAAACAGGACTGATTTACAAATAGTGATATTTTTTCAAACAATCCAAAGGATAATTCCCCTATTTAAATTTTACCTGAGGACTTATTTAAATCAGCTGCTTATTTTTAATTGAAAAATCAGTTTCTGCAGTGTTACTGTCCCTCTGCTGATGAATGTTGTCCTGTCTTTTAAATTCTGGTGAAGATAGTGAAAAGGGAAGGAGAGTGGGCATCCTTGCCTTGTCCCCCCCGTGCAATGTTGAAAATCAAAAGCATGATTGTGAATATTTTAACAATGCTTTCCATTGTGACTAATCACTTTACTAAATATGTTTTAGTTAGCTGAGACACCAACTATTGATCAGACTGTTAAATAAGTTTTGCGTAACCCATGCTACCTTTTGATCATTGTTCTTTTTTTCAATAGTGTCTGAATACAATAATTTTTGCATGTATCTCCAGCACATGATTTGACTTGCTGAGGTGATTTTTGCCCTGACTAAGCACATGGTATAAAGAGTTCTTTTAGGGCTGGGTGATGTAATGAGATATATATATATATATATATATATATATATATATATATATATATATATATATATATATATATATATATATATCTCTCATCACTATGAGATGATATAAATTTGTACTGTCTGAGGTTTTGCTATACTGTGTATATACCATGGTATCTATCCCTTAAATATGTCTGGGTGTATTAGGCCATTGGCATTGTTGCAAATCATTGAGCAGGACTGCTTAATGACAGTAGTGGATTTTTATGACGATTAACCTTTTTTAATATGTTATTTGAGTCACTGGAGTAGCCAAAAACAGACATTCCTGTCTGTTATTAATCTATAAATAGAGTTTCAATAGCTTTTTGAGAGACTTTAGTATATCAAAATTAGGGTTGGGTATTGTTTAAATTTGATCAATTCTGATTCCCAGTTTCAATATCAATATGGTTTAAAAAAAAAAAAAAAAGTCAAATGTTTAGATACAAATATCTTTATTCTTTTAAGCATTTTCTTTGTCTTTTATTGTTTCATTAAAATAAGTAAATTCAAAGTCTTTTTAACTGAACATTAACAAAATAACTTTTCTTGTGGATGCTGTTGTATTTGACACTCCTTAGTTTTCTCTTTGGTCATCTTTCAGTTTATTGCCAAAGGGAGCGGTGTGTTGCGTCTTAGTATCACCGGCTCTGCTGGAGGTCCTAGCGCTGGTTTGATGACACACTCGGGCTAGGAGACCACAAGACCTCAAACACTGTACATTTTTTCAGATTGACGCCATGGTGCCTTAACTATTTGGTCAAATTTGATGTGCAACCTGTCTCACAGCTAATTAGCTTCCCACGTGCATTGCACTTTGCCATGTCGTTTTATTTAATAAAGTAAAGCCACCCTTTTGTAGCATTTACCACGGTCCATCTTTCACTACTACTGTTGTGACGTTAGCCATTCATGCATGAATCTAAACAAATCAACACGCTGTTACGTTGATGCATGACATAGTCAGCTCCTGGCAGATATGTAGCCTTTGTTTGCAATAATAAAGGGTTATCGCGTTTAGGAACCGATAAGCAGAACCGAAATTAATTTTTTTTTTTTTTTTTTTTTTTTTTTTTTTTTTTACAGATACCCGGTTCTTGGCATTTTGGATTTGGTTCTAATTTGGAACTGGTTTTCGGTTCCCAACCCTAATCAAAATATATACATTATATTAGTAAGTGTAAGTGATACAATATGACATATAGATAAAGAATGTTATTCATATCACCCACCCCCACCCCAGAGTTCGTTCTTACATGAAATGAGCCCAAAAAGGTGGATATCAGCCTAAGATGTTGGGTAAATGCTGTTCTATGTATCCAGAAAGGTTTGTGGCTGACTAGAAGTCGGTGTTTGCATCGTGATGAAGAGTAGTGTTGGGGTGTTTCATGAGATGCATGAGTGGGAGTGGATGAGGTGGAACATCGCTCCCTCTTCCTCTGTCACTCCCCTTCTCCCTGTTTCTACTCATCTTGCCTTCTGCTGTCGCTCCTCCTCCCCTCCACTGTCAGGTTGCGTGTCCTGGTCAAATGATTTCAGAGCGTACCACTGCAGCAACGAAGACAGACAAAAGAAAATGGCACTTTGAATCTATTGTGAGATGTAAACAGCAGCGTCATTATCTGTGTGCATATTTGGAAGGCCTCACAATGAGCCATACGAGCAAATCAGAAAAATTGGAGCCTGTCCTTTTAAGATATTATCTGCGAGCTATGGAGGACATTTTGTCACTGTGTCTGGAGTGTTAGTGTGTGTTTTTGTGTGATACGTGTGTGATCAGGGCACCTGCTGTAAAATTACTAGCAAGTGGCATCCATTTAAACACAAGGGGCCTACCACTGGGCTGCTTTTATTTGCATTTACACACACACACACGCACACAAATGCCCTACGTCCCACTCCGTGTGGTTGTTAATAGGATCCAGAGTGCCGCTGCCTTTTGTCAGTGTGTGTATGTGGACTCGTCCCTGTGGAGTTCGTCAAAGGAGCCTTTCACCGAGAACAATGATCCATGCCGTTTAGCCTTTTAACCCCTGATGCTCCCCACACTGCAACAAAAGACAAACACACACATCTTGTGGCAAACAGAAAATTATGCCACATTTGTAAACACGAGTGCACAGTAGTTATACTCTTAAGTGTGAATGCACAAGAACTTGTGTGTATGCCAAAGTAGTGATCCATCAATGATTAGCTGACACCAACCAGCAGATAATACTAAAGTAGTAAATATATGTATTGCAAAAGGACTTTAAAAATACTATTGCTACAGAGACACACACCATTAAGTCAAAAATGAACAAAAACAGAAAACAACTTTCCTGTAACTGTCAAAAATATTATTTAGGGAGGAAGAGATAGCAGGGTTGACAATTTTTGAAGGTCAATACTTATTATTTTGGACTGAAGCTGCAGAAAGCTTATGTGCCATTTTTCAGCATTTCTGACTGACTATTTTGATGCTCAAAACAATTACAATTGACCACAATTGTAAAAATGGAAAACATAATAAAAATGTCTTGCAGTTTACTGTTTTCAGCAGGTGACAAAATAAAATTTTTGTTTGGATACAAAAAGACAAATTTTAAATATTTGACAGATTAGGGGAGTGTATAAAAACTGCTAATGGTTAGTATTCATTAAATGACACTAAATTAATCAAATATAACCAAACATTGCTTCAAAAAGTCATGAATAATAATAATAATAAAAAAATAATTATACACATACGAGCTATAGTTAAAAAGGAACCTCTGTCAGAGGTGGACAACATTGATTTGCTGATATCTCTTATTTAATAGAAGGTTGATAAGCAACTCAGTATGTATAGATCCAACCCTGATGCAATGGAGAGAAGGCTCTGCTGAGGTTTGATAACAGCTCAGAATAAAGAAAAATAAATCTCATGGTTCAAAATGTTTGGTGGTGGAGGAAATATATCTAATGTGTGAATCTGTACAGCTTAGAAATAATTATAGGTATTCAACTGCTAAACAGTGTAGGCTAAAAAAAGAGGTTCATATTGACTTTTCTAATTTTTTTGATTGAAAATTGAGAATTAATGGATTATAGTAGAAATAGACAGCCACACATATGACTATTTCCAAAATAAACCGTTTATGCTGACGAGCCACGTAATGTTTCGGTCTCATCCCACTAGGGCTAGATGACACACACAAGATTTTACATATTTACCTTGATTGCAATACATTGATACAAATTTGCAGCCTGTGTTGTGCTATCTGAAAGATCCTGTTTTTAATTAATGCAAAATTATTAAATCGTTAGCTTTAGCTTTTTTTCTTACTGGATTATGACTCTTTATGTCAGTGTTGCTATCCAAAACTTGCAAATTCAAAACTTCCAAAAGATGGAATCCAAATTTTGATAATGCGTACAAAAATAGTCCAGTTGAAATTTATGTTTTGACATATGAGAAACCTGTTTTTTTAAATAAGTTCACATGTGCTTTTCTGGTAAGGGAAGAAAATGCAACACCCTCTTCCAGATATCTCAATGATATAGTGAGTTTAAGAATAGCAATTATATTATCTTGTACTGTCTTGTACTGTAGTGAGATGATAAAAAGATAAATATCATGAGATGATTATTTCTTGTTGTCCATAAGGAATCCGTCCAACCTTGTGATACAGAGAGCAATGATGAGTAAGACATTTTTTCATTAGTGACATAGCGTAATTCACTATGATAAACAGGGTTTAGCTGATGTAATGATGAAGGGGCAGCGTGACAGTACAAAATATCTCCGTAATGCAATCCAGACATAAAAGTTGACTTGAATAATAGTTTTACGGTTAAGAAAAGACAGCCTTTAATCCTATACAGAAAGCCTAGTTAGATTTTTACTTTTTGAGTCAAGTAACAAATATGACTCTTGAATGACAGTCGGCTGCCAAGCCAGATTAGTAGCCAGAAGTATTTGTATGACTCAACAAGAGTGATATGGTTACCATTTAAAGTTATAATGGCAGGATAGTCAGAATACAATGTACTTGGTCTTATCTGCATTTAAAACAAGTTTATGATTTAAGAAGTGATCATTGGAAAGCATCAAAGGCAAGACTAAAGATGAGTCAGAGTCTGAGCCAAGAATGACCCCGGAGCATTTAAAATAGTATAATCTGCATAAAAATAGTTGTACTGATGAAGAACATTGTTATTTATATATAATGTAAATAGTAATGGCCAAGAATTTACCCCTATGGCACCACATTACTAATGGTAAGAGAGCTTGACTCTGCACCATCAGCCACAACAGAGTTCTGTTAGGGACACTAGCTCTGAGTAAACGTTACTGTTACATTTTTAAAAGGGAAAGGGGGGTGGAAGGAGGGTAAAACTAATATATGATGGTGATGTTACATGATAGACCTGTTAAGTTAAAGAACACATTTAGACTACAAAATAAAGTGCATTAACATGTCAATGTATACAACTTACACCACAGAGCCCCTATGTCCAAACCAATGATATATTCCTTTTCTATTGACGGCACTTTGCAGCCTGTGCATACTAGTGGTCAACCGAATAATTGGTCGCCTGATTATTCAGGTCGATCTTTTGCATTTTGAGATAATCGGTATTGGCCGATGCCTGCGCTCACAAGAACGATTTTTAAACAAAAAATATATATACAAGACTTAAATTCATAGCTTTCAAATCTCAATATATTTAATTAGCCCCTCATATACAATGTTTACTGTCTGTATAATTTGATTGATTCCATTCTTTTAGTGAGAAAATGCGAATAAAGTTAGTTGGGAATTGAAACAGCAGCAAGCCTTTAACCTGCTAAACTAGTTTAGAGGGCTTACAGACCCCACTCCTACTCCAGACGAGCCTGGGTCGTAAAACATTTATGAGATTTGTCATTTGGGATGGTTTTGGAATGGTAAGCAAGTGTAACTGTGAAGCCTTTTATTGTTGGTGAGCCTGTGGTCTGCCATTGTTAAGCACGTTACATATTTTCTTCATCAATGGCGCTCATATACATAGCCAGCTAGCATCTCAAGTGGGCAAAGCCAGCAGCACCTGCTGGCAGCTGAGATGAAGACAGGATTGATGAACCTCTTGTCTCAAGTCAACAATCTATCGTAAGCGATTAATTTGATAGTTAGATACCAAACATTAGTTACAGTCTGTTGCATTAGCTAATGGGCTAGAGATAGCTCCGGTTCAACAAGTGGGCTTACGTTAACAGGAGTCTGAAAGCTAGCGTTTCTGCACTTTGTGCAGAAGCTAACTTGGCACAGTGTTTTAATGAGAGAGTAGTGGATTCGTGGGACATAATCTCCGCTCTGTCACATTGTCACCTCTAGTCACTTGGTAGATGAAATGAGCAGGCTGTGCAATGTGAGTGAACAAAGTTATTTTTTAAATGTGTTTGTCTTAGATTGGCTATTTGGCTTGTAACAGAGTCTGTCAACAAACATAAAAAAAATATGCTTTGGGACAGTTTTGGCAAGGTGGTGAAAAAGTTCGTTCAGAGCCATGTACTATAACTCTCATGCACCCTGCTATAAACATTTTCCTAAATGTCCTAAGCGTTAAATATATATTATGTATTTATTATTTATATGTATAATGTATAGAATAATGCAGTTGAATGACGTCGCTACGTTCTGAAATCTATAACATAACCCAATGTATTTTTCTGTTTCATTAATTAATACATTTCATTTCATTAATTAATAAAAATTCCATCTCACTGGCTAAGATAACATGTATATTAGACTGTAATGTGCATTGAATTAAACATGAATTTTCTTTGTTTTTATTTTCAACCCAAATAATGACCTTGTATTTTTTTAAATTTTAATAATTACATCGGAATTATATATCGGCCATTGGCTGCCCTGCTCTCTAAATATTGCCATCGACCATTGAAAAACCCATACCGATCAACCACTAGCGCATACAACTGTTTATCAGTTACACAACTGCCTTCATCAATGTAGCCTAACTAGAATTAACTAGAAAAGAGGACAAAGCTCAGACAATTAAACAAAAATGGCCGACAATAAATAAAAAGCGCCTTGGACACCACAATGGGTGCAACAAGCATTATTAGGCTACAATAATGAAATAACCTGCCATTTCTTAAAGAATTAACAGCAGTGTAAAACATCACAAGGCAGACAACACAGAATATAATAAAAACTCCACATTGGCTGCAGCCACAAACAATTTTCAATTCATCATTATTTATATAGCACCAAATCATAACAAGTTATCTCAGGGCACTTTTTATATAGAGCAGATCTAGACCGTACTCTATATAATATTATTTACAGATACCTAACAATTCCTACACAAGAAAAAGTCCCTTTTTAATAGGCAGAAACCTCGAGCAGAACCAGGCTCTGGGTGGGCGGCCATCTGCCTTGATCGGTTGGGTTGAGAGAGAAAGAGAGAGGGGTAGAGGGGAGAGAGATAAAAAGCAGGAGGAAAGAGAACATACAGTAGCACAATAACATAAAAACACATATTAAAGCAAAAAGTGCTGCACAGTTTCTTACGTGTAGTGCACACACACTGCACATGACAAACTGCTTAGCCCCAGCCAGTGAACGTTTACATTTAGAACATTTTCCAGAATATCAGCTGAATGCAAAGTGTCACCTCTCTGGACATGGCCTTCTCTGCAGCTTTGCCCTCCTGCTACCGCAGACATACCAGCAGCTTCTCTGCTGCAGCTGCTGATATGACTCCTTTCTTTTGTTCCATTCTCACACAGTGACATTCAAGCCCTTGCCAATCGAGTTCACGCAATTCTGATTAAGCCTATCACCGGCAGGTAAATTTCTATGTATTTGGCAGTATACCAGAGTTTTTAAATCTGGTGTCTGTGGCGACATTCCTGCACTGGCGCACCAGTAATGATGTGTTTTACGCCAACCAGCAATGATTGGTCTACCAGAGTGGAAGCGGGGAGCAACCCATAGCCGTGTAGAGAGCTCCGCGATCCGCTATTGCTGTTTAAAAAAATAAATAATAATAATAATTTCAAAAGTTCCATTGGAGAGAATGTTTATTTTGTTATGAATGTATAGTTTATGTTAATATGCTTTAGCAATGTTGTATTGTATGCAATCATGCCAATAAAGCCACTTGAATTGAAGTTGAGAGATCACGCAAATCTCTACATGTCTCTGGAGCAACTGTAGCGAGGAGTAAAACCTAACAAGCGTCTAAGAAAAGTTTCTGATGCTCCAGATAAAAAAGAAGTTGCTGCTCTTGGACAGGTTGGTAAAATATTTGGAGTAGGCTATGTAGCTATTACATTTCTGCTATCTAAATAATGGATTATCATCTTGGAACTGTGGAAATTTCTCACTGCCAGAAGGCGGAGAGAAAAATTACGCACTCCAGCTTTAAGTAAAAGTAAAGTTACAGATTTTTTTAAATACTACACACTAAAAATCCCTCACTTTGTTACGGTAACGAGTAAATGTAATTTGTTACTTCCACCCCTGGTGTTTTGCTAGCTGTCAGTGCCGATCCAGCATGTTGAAGCCCTCTGTCCCACAGCAATTGACGTTGTCTTTTGCTGCAGTAGATTATTAGCTCCTCAAAACATGTACTGTACCTCCACAGGTACGTCAGTCTCTACAATCAGCTGTACTTTGATATGCTGTGACTACCAGCCGTCAGTGGTTTCTCCTGGGTTGTTAACTGCCAATATATGATACAATGAAATTATATTCCCTTTTTAAAATCTCCTATATAATCCCTCTGATTTTCAAGATATTTTGTTTTCAAGTCGGAGTATTTGAAGACATTTTAAATTAAGCATATTCTCTTGATTTTTTTATTTTCATTTATTTGAATGCACATCCTACCCTAGTCTTATTTCAAGGTACTGACACTAATTTCTAGAAAATTCCTGGGACATCTAGGTTATCATGTGTAAGAAATCTACGTGTTTCTGCCTGCATTCTCCCATCAATATGTAGTGACTACGAAGCAGCAGCAATTTAATTAACATTCTCCACCGTTTAACATGTAGTTAAAATTTAGCTCAGTTTTACACTAAGCTGTTTTTTTTGATCAGTCAAGAGAGTGCACAAATTAGCCTTGTGAGGGAATTTTTAAAAACTGATACGTAAAGTGACTGAATGTAAGTTACAGAAAACAAAGGCAATGATCTTTATATGTGAAACACTTATTACTATAACTACTAACAACACACACACAAACAACTAGACACACTAACAGATAAATGCAACCATGAGTAAAGATGAATACAGCGATGAATCAATGAAATTAAGATGTCTTAATTTGTGGAAACATGAGACTGGATAAACCTTAAAATTTAAATACCTTAATGTTTCGTTCAGAGAGAAGCTTTGGGAAGCACTTGTGAAATATTTGACGATTCCCTATCATGATTGAATTGAAGGGAGATTCTATTCCTGAGCTCACGCTAAATTACTTTTAGTAATATATTAGCATTAACCCAAATATAACCCAGGAAAAGTAATGTTTTCACCTGGTGATTCAGATAGCCAGGGGACAAGTTGCGCTGGAAGGGAGGAGGGAGGCGCAGTAGATTCTCCTGTGTGGACAGATCGTCATTTTGGATGCGCTGAGTCTCATGCGCAGTTCAATCAGTCGACCAGTGATTCCTATTGGGGAGCTCGGGTGTCTGAGTTCTGACTTTTCTAAATTTTGTCATGTTAGAATGCTGGATTTTGGCCTTCAATACGTTCTGTGCGGCTCTGGGTCTGAAGAGAAGCGTGGACTGCAGAGCCGGAGGAGACACATGCAAGAGAGTCGGGCTCCGGACAGATGGGCCCGCAGGCTGCCGTCCGGGCGAGTCACAGAACTTTATTAAGGATCTGCAAAGTATTGAAGAGAAGAGAGCATTGAAGAGCAGAGAGTTTTGTATCTGTTCTGTCTTAATTTTCCTGTACTAATTTCTTCCTAAAGAATCAATTGTTTACCAATTTAATACTTCCATGTTAATAAAACTATCAGTTGCTGAAAAACACTAAACATACATTATGAGTAACAAGATATCATCCTTATGAGTAATAGACTCGTAACCCAGGAAAATGTCACATGACAATCGTGTTAGATCTATCTATCGATCGATCGATAGATCGATAGATGAAAGATCGATATCGATCAAGTGGACACAAACATGGCTCCAAATGAATGCTAATTTTTTGCTCAGTCAGTGGATGTGTAAATAGGCAGCTATTTGCTAACATGTATGCTATATCAACTTAACTGAATATTTTGTGTGTGTGTGGTGTTCAGCATATTGTGGAGCTCTGCCCCCAAGTAGCCCAAAAACTGATTAGTGCTGCTTTATGTGCGAAAGATTGCAGTTCTGATTTAAAGTAAACACATCATGTCTTGTATCAGAATTGACTTTTTTAAAATAATTGACCAAGGCAACAATCTTTCCCTAATCCTAACTAATCTAATCTTAACTCAAGTGCTTTAAAGTGCCTAAACAGAACCATGACAATGCTAATCACTTTAGTTTCCTGGAGAGGATATTGAAGATTAAACCAAAACATGTTGGCAGTGAACGTTATACTCGTATGTTGAGAATAAACATTTTGTGACTTGGAAGACTCAATAATAACATTTCCTTTAATATTTAGATAAAAAGTATAAATACAATTCTTTAGGAGGCAGGGTTTTAAGGAGATTTTTTCCCAATGTATCAGTATTTTTTTTTTTTTAAATAGTAAAGTAGATTTTATATAAATATAATATTTATGTGTTTCTCTGTGCCTCTTATCATATTCAACAGGATTCAGCAGAAAGCTGTCTCTCCAGGCTGGTCATCCGATAATGTCAAGTGTGCCTGGTTGATTGATAGTCATGCACTGCCATGACAATAATGAGCAGCAGCAGATGACCAGTAAGAGGTTAAAATACAGCAATATCAGGCACTTTTAATTAGGATTGGTGACTGCTAAGAGTACATGTTAGCTGTGAACAGTCCACTAAAATAAAGTCAGCAAACTCTTCTTTCTAAGAAACTGTATGCTGAATCCAGTATTTTTATGCTCTTCTTCTTTTAGTCCTATAAATAAATGTCAATATTTCCCCACCAGTTGTATTCTTGGCAGTGTGCAGAGTTGCTGTCCAGAAAGGGAAAAAATATAAAACAAATGTTGATTTTTAATTTTTCACTTATTACAGATTCAGATTCAACTACTTCATAAATAAACTATTTAAAAATTAATTGCGTTATTTGAAAAATGCATTGTCACAAATGTATAAACAGAACTATTTGACAATGCTTGGTTTTCAGAGGACATGGACATTCCTGTTGGGAAATAGAATTTACAGACAATGTCTAATTGATTAATCATTACATTGTGACAGCTTTAATTGTCACAATTTGTTGATTTAATCAATTAGAAAATGTACAAAAACTTAATATTTAATATTGGTAAAAAATGAACTAGGTAATTTTTTAATAAAAAATACCAGTAATTTTTGGACTAACCAATTCATGAACAGTGCTCTAAATTAATGTGCCAGGTACACTCAGTGGTGGAAGAAGTATTCAGGTCCTTTGCTTAAGTAGAAGTACCAATACTACAATGTAGAAATACTCAGATACATCTAAAAGTCCTTCATTCAAAAAATTACTTAACTAAAAGTACAGAAATATTATCAACAAATGTACTTAAAGAAACACAAAGTAAACGTACTAGTTCTGCAGAGAAATGGCCACTGTGAGTGATACATTATTATATATTACATTATTAGATTATTAATACTGTTGCATCAATGAATATCTAACATTTTGCTGTTGTGGCTGTTCGAGGTGGAGCTAGCTGTAACTACTTTTACATACCATTTTGTAGTTTGATCTCCGGGGCAGATTTAGTGATTTGGGGGCCCTGGGCAAACTCAGGCATAGGACTTCCATGGTGCCCTTTTTGACCCTTTCTGAGTGTTGATTTTGTTCGCAGTAGTAGAATAAACACTCATATCTTTTAATTAAGTAAACTATTAATACCACACTTTGAAAATACTCAAAAGTAAAAGACAGACAGTGCTCTAAATGAATGTGTCAGGTACAGTTAGGGGTTGGAAGATGTATTCAGGTCCTTTGCTTAAGTAAAAGTACCAATACTACAATGTAGAAATACTCAGATACATGTAAAAGTCCTGCATTCAAAATTTTACTTAAGTCAAGTACAAAAGAAATATCAGCAAAGTATACTTACATTTAAGTATAGTAGTAGTAGTATACTTACATTCTTGAAGTCACTTCAAGGTGGAGTTCTGGAGTTCTCTGGAGTTTGTGTTTTTTGCAAATTTAGGTTTTGGGCAAAAAAATCACTTAATGTGCAAATTTATTTATTTTGGAACAAAAGTATTGAAATTGTGGATAACCTTGTTTGTGAGCTTTCTGATAATCAGAGAACCATACTGTTTTATGTTTATTTTTGAAGAAGATATGTGTCTTTAGGTGGGGTGCGAGTCCAATATGGGTCAACTTTGAGGGCCCCAGTCTTCTGAATGGTTGGTCTTTCTGGGTAATCAAACCATGTTTCTAACACTCTATCATATAGATTAATATGTAGTGGAAAAAAATGTTTTAATCGAAAGGGGTGAGTTCAGAAAGTGATGGATTTCTGGCGGAATTCCCCTTATATTAATGCATTGCATTAAGAAAAATCAGAATCTAAAAAGTAACTATAGCTGTTAAAGAAATGTAGTAGACTACAAGTTGGAAGTAGCATAAAATGGAAATATTTAAGTACTGAATTTAAATAGGACTTCATAACTGTACTTGAGTAAATATGCTTAGATACTTTCTACTATGGAGTGCAGTATACTAAACCGCGGGTAACTATAACAACAGTACTGATGCTTCAGTTGTTGTTGTACACATACATGTCATGTGCTGGTATCATGGGGCTTAGATGCAAGAAAGCACTCCAGGATGTGTGTTGTATTTTTAGTAGTAGTCAAATCAGTGCTGATGTACCCATTGTAACCCTCTGCCTCTCTTTTTCCTGACAGTGATAGAACTGAGAGAGGCCAGTGGATCCCTTGTCAGCTCCATTTTCCCAGCGGACAACATGAAGGAGGAAATTCCACTCACCCTGATAGTTCGAGAAGTCCATTCCGTCAGACCTTGCACCATGAGTCTTGATAGCATCTGTTCTGCAGTGTAAAAAAACATCAATTCCTCCTCTCTCCCTCTGTCGGTCTTCTCTTTAACCCTTAGGAGGAAAACAATAATTCTTACATTCCTACTGGACAATTTACTGATGTGATTGACCTTAAGACTGTTAACCACAACGACTGTTCTCCTGCTACTGCCCTTTTCCCTTTTAAAAACATATTTTTATAAGAAGTATTTCTGCACATATTGTGGATAAAACTGTGGATCCCTGAAATTCCGTTTAACCACCCTAAGATTTCAGTCGTATTTGAATTCCCCTTAGACGCCTTCTTGGATTAATACATTTTTTTACAGCCATGGATCTTGTAGGCTTGTCTATCAGACTGCAAGTGTTCCTCAGCACATGTCTGGCACTGGAATTTTTAGGTACACCTGGTCAGTGGGCACGCTACCTCCGCTGGGACGCCAGCACCCGCGGTGACCTCAACTTCCAGTTCAAGACAGATGCCTCTGAGGCGCTGCTGCTGTACTTTGATGATGGAGGCTACTGTGACTTTCTGCAGCTGTCTGTGGTGGAGGGGCGACTGCAGCTACGTTTCAGCATAGACTGTGCTGAGACCACAGTGGTGTCTGACAGACGAGTGGATGACGGCAGCTGGCATTTTACCACTCTGAGTAGGTATAACCTGCGCACAGTGCTGGTTCTGGATGGCCAGGCCAAAGCAGATGAAGTGCGGCCTCAGCGTTTGTTCATGAAAATAGTCAGCGATCTGTTCCTGGGTGGAGTGCCTCAGGATATCCGCAACGGTGCGCTTACACTGCCTACGGTGCGAAACATGCAACCCTTCAGGGGCACAATTACAGACCTCAAATATGGCATCTCACAGCCCCTGTTCCTGGGAAGCCTTAAGGTGCCCCTAGAGTCAGAAGGCTGGTGCACTGTGAACCTGTGTGAGAATGGCGGTATGTGCTCAGTGGTGGATGGAGAGCCGGTCTGTGACTGCTCCAAAACAGAATACAAGGGCCGCTTCTGCAGTGAAGGTAACTCATGCCTTTAGCCATTTACCTTTTTAAAAGTCACCATGCTGTCATTCACCCTGATAGACTTTGGCAGGACTCCAACTGTGAAACAGTCATTCACTTCAACTTTGATTTTAGCTAATTTCTTTTTGTAAAGTTTTTATTTATTGCAATTCCAACTGAATCCATTATGCCAAAATTGCCTCACAATCCATTGCTGTTTCTGGGGGCTTGATTTGAATCACTGAACAAATTAGAGATGTGGCAAATAATTCACAGGTCTGGGACCAAAGCCAGTTAAAGCTAGTGAAGAATAAAAGGAAATGATAAAATCATCCAAATAATTTATCAAAAAGAATTGGCTTCACTAAGTGGTCTTTCACGTTTGGAGAGCTGCACCAGTCCAGCTTGGACAAGTACATTCGATTTTGTTGTTGTTGTTGTTGTTGTTTTTCCCTTGTGCAATGATCCAGCTGATTTCACTTGTCCAGTGTGAATTAATTTGCCATACCTTACAGGAATGTTAAAGACCAATGTCATGACCTTGACAATGTTCTTCACATAGCTTTTTAACTCTCTAGTCAAAGGATTGTTTCTGCTATTACACCAGGCATATTGGCTCTGAGGCAGTTTGACTTTGTGGGCTTGCTTGGTTCTCCCAGTGCTATTATGCTGTGTGTGTGTGTGTGTGTGTGTGTGTGTGTGTGTTAGAAAATCAGAAAGCTAATCTAAGCACGGTTAGCCAGTGAGGTGCAGGTTAATGGCATTGGTCCTGCAGTCAGTGATAAGGACGCCTATAGAGAGAATGGGGTCTCCTGAGCCCCCTTTCTTAACCCAATCACAAGATGGCAGGTGTTTTTATATCACATCCTTTTGTGCTTACAATTTTGCCAGAGCTGTGTTTCAATTGCTCTACAGCTGGCTGTACCCTTACCAAAAGTGATTCCCCCCCCCCGTAATTCCTCCCCTGCAGGCCAAATAAAAGGCACTTTCACTTGCTTTATGTAGAAACTTGGATTTTCTGTGACTTGATAATACTTGAGCACAGAACATTCTGTGATAATGCCTGTTTTGTTGTGGTAATTGGTGAACATGCAGTTAGCACATGAAATGGATCCAGACACCTGCGTTTTGAAAAAACTCTTGTGATGTACTTAATTATTCACAATCAATACACATTCTTCAGGCTTCCAGCAGCTGATGAGTACACAATGATCTGAGTCCTTATGAGATAATCAATACCACTTAAATGAGAAAGTCGCTGAACTCTTTGTTTCCATTTAATTAATTCAGATCAGAGGTCATTTGTTTTAATATATTTGTTCTGCTATTTTTTTACCTCCGCTATGTTTTCCTCCATGTTTGACTTTAGAGCGCTCTTCTTAACCTCTCACAAATATGGAATTTACATCCCATTTGGGCTGATGCCAAATCCCCAGCACGCAGACAAAAGGCCAGGGAATCTGGAATTTAAAGATTAGGTTTTTTTATCTATCTCTGCGGGTGTTTGAAATAAAGGAGAGGGTGGGGGTGGTGTCTGTGCTTTTCCTCTTCAGTGTCTTTGTGGTGGCCGATCTGCTTTGCTTTGGCTCAGCTGATTGACTGGTGGGCTTCGAAGGTAGAAATGTTTGCTTCAGTTCCTCTCTTTCAGTTCTTTTTCATTGCAGACACATGAGAACAGCAGAAGAACTTTCTGATGTGTAAAGCATTTAAGAAAATATGCAAGCTCAGTCAAATACCTTGTCACGACATAAGGTTAATTGAGGACTAGCTGCAGGTGCTGGCTGCTGGCTGGCACTGAGAGGAGGAGCCACTCCTCTATACTGATCTCTGTGCATACCAGTTAAATAAATGCGAGTTCTGTTCTTGTTATTACTGCATCACATGGTCTGGCATCTGATGATGTTTGCCCTATCATTCAAGCCTCTCAGTTCCACTTATCAACTGCTTTGATCCAGTCCTTTGTCTTAGCTAATGTCGAAGGCTATTTCTATGTTCTTTGATTAGACATCTCTGAGAACCAAAACAAGGCTAAGGCTTCTAGTTTCACAGAGGTGTGTGTTCTCCCGCTTGTGGTGGTCCACACCACCAGCTGGGCATGGCGACCCTGTTGGGGGTGTGGTACGACTATTCCTACATTCCCTCGTTATCTGGAGAGCTTCTGGACAGGATGCACAGGCTGACACTCCATAAACTTGCTGTGTTTAAAAAAAAATAAAAAATAAATAAAAATCATAAGCTCACCCACTCACTGCTACAACAGTTAAGAGAAAGATAATAGTGGATAACCTCACAAGGTATGAATAAAATACTTATCACAGAAATATCATAGGAATTACTTAAAATATTATAGTGACGTTTAAAAATTAGGCCACATAAAATAATGTAAAATACTAAACTGTTAAAACACATCTCCTATTACCTTCATGCAATATATTTGGCATGATCCATACCTGGATATACTCTACTAATAGATACACATTTCCTTACACTCAGCTGATGGAGCGAGTGTTTGTCTTGAGATTTCTGTCAGCAGCTGGAGGTAAAATTAGTTTGTCTGCAGGCTGATGGCGCTCAGTGTTGAACTGAAATTTGACAGATAAAATTTAGTTAAACTGTGAAGAAGTTTGTGATATCAGTAGCTGATGTCTGGTAGAGGGACAACCCACAAAGATGATTATTTTTAATTAGCTATACCCTTTCAGTCTCTTCACTGCTGGCTTTGCATATACTGCCCCTGGTATTCCTGTCAACACATACCGCTGTACCACACCGCTGTGAAACTAAAGGCCTAAAAGTCTAAAATTAGGATATCAGGTTCAATACACCCATGTTACGAACTGTTTGACAGAGTGACATACTGATGATTTCGCATAGAATTAATCCTACGGGGACCATGGGAATTAGGTTCATATTTAGATGTTTCCCCAACGAAACTGGTTAGCAGACCTGGTTGGTATTGTGAATAAATTTGTGGCCTTTGCTGTGTCATGTAGTGCCACTGCTGGTTTTCCCTGACACAGCCTAATATTATACTACATTTTAGAATTTTGTTCAATAGAAATTCTGACAGCAGAATGGGTGCCTCCACTATAAAATGCTGTGGGAGACCAATATGGGTCAAACGGAAATTTTGACCTTAGGGCCACCGAAATCATTAGGAGTCATCCTCTGGGAACCATGAATATCCACAGCAGAAAATCAACAGCAAATATATAATGAAAACAACAAAAATCCAGTAACATGAAAGTTCTATTTACAATCATTTTAACAGTATTTGAATATGGTTTTCTCAGTCATTCTTAGTACTGGTATTCCAGCTCTTGCATCTATAGGCATTACTACATACAGTATCCTCCCACTGCCTCGTCCTCTCTGTTCTTTCCCCAAAACACACACCACCACACCACCCTCCAGCTCTTCAGCGCTGTGATGTGACTCAGTGAGGCATCGATGCGACGGCACTGGTGACCCTTGTAGGTTAATTGGCTGCTTTTCCCAACCTTGATTTACAGCCTCCACACTGGGACCCGTTCCCAGTGTTGATTTACGTCTCCCTCTCTCACCTATCACTGCCGCCTGCAAGGCAGTGATATGGAAGCAGGAAACTCAAGCAGTCCTGAGAGGATTTGGATTGTTGATGAAGAGATAACTAACATGCTTAATGAGGCTGGCTGAGGTGGATTGCCTGCTTTTTGAATACATCAGGGAGAGAATATGACATGACTGAAAGTCAGCCTATTACAGTGTATTTTACAGGGTACATATTGTTAGACTGATTTTAGACTGACTGGTTTTGAGATACTGAGCATCAAATGTCTGACACATTCATCTGTACTTTATTTCAATTGTTTAACTCCAAAAGATTTTGTATTTAACACAAACTGAAAAATATAAAACTGAGTTCATTGTCAGGTCGTTCCTCTTGTCATGTGCATTTTGGTTGTGCTTTGTTCCTGTGTCACGCATCCTGGCTTTTGGTTACCTGTAAGTTTTGTTGGACTGACTTTGTTTCCTTGGACCTTGCCTGTACTGTGGACTTTTGTATTTTTGTCTGCTCCCTGTCAGATTTGTTTGCTTGTTGGACTTGTTCCTTGTCTTTGACCGCTGCCTGCCTTAGGCCCATGGTTGTTCACTGCTGTTGGTTCACTGCCTCCCTGTTCTGCCTGCCACGCTACTCAAGCCAAGCCAGAACCTATACTCCCTGTCTCCTTCCCTGGAGCCTCGCCGTTCTGGAAGAGCTCAGATCCCCCAGTGATTGCTTGCAGTATATAATAAAAACTGTTGCTACCTCATCCAAGTACCACTTCCCTGTGTTCTGCATTTGGGTTCTTAAGTAGCACCATAACAGAATGACCCGACCATAATATGGACCCAGCAGACACCATGTCTAATGAGCTGGACAAACTAGTCTTGGACCTTTTGCGCTTGTGGGAGTGTTGGAGGACAGCCAGCAGTGAACATTCCAGGCAGGCATTTTGCTGTGTTCTCCAAGCCCTGGCTGAGGAACTCGGTTCCTGAGTGGGTCAAGGACTTTTTGACTCCTCCCAGTCCTCAGCTTGATTCCCGGCCTGCTAGCAACCAGCCTGATTCCCTGCCTACTAGCCCTTTATCAGTCAGGCTTGGTCACATGAGCCTGCAATCTGCCTGTCCCGAACCGGTCCCAGCTCCGAACCCATACCTGGGCACCAGCCTAGCTCTTGGTGGTCCTCGCAGTCATCAGCCTGCACCCCAGCCTGCTAGTTCCCAGCAAATATCCCTGCATGCTTACCTCCTGCATGTTAGTCTCCAGTCAGTGTCTCAGCCTGCAAACCAGGTGGTACCTTAGTCCGTTGCTGTTCGGATTTGTTTGCTCGTTGGACTTGTTCCCTGTTTTTGACCGCTGCCTGCCTTAGGCCCGTGGTTGTTCCCTGTCATTGGTCGTGGCCTCCATGTTCTCTCCCTTGTCTGCAAAGCTGCCTCCCTGTTCTGCCTGGCCCGCTACACAAGCCAGTTGCCTTTCCTGTTCTGCCTGCCATGATATTCAAGCCAAGCCAGAACCTACACTCCCCGCCTCCGTCCCCAGAGCCTCACAGCTCTGGAAGAGCTCAGATCCCCCAGTGATTGCTTGCAGTATATAATAAAAACTGTTGCTACCTCATCCAAGTACCACTTCCCTGTGTTCTGCATTTGGGTTCTTAAATCATGCACCATAACAGTAGTGTGAGTTAACATAACGTACAAGATCAATAAAATCATAATCATCTTCCCAGCTTAATACACTTCATTACTTTGTTTTTTGTGTTGTGATTTGATTTAAATGTGGTATGAAAAGCTGTCACAATGAAAAGCAATTCATTCATCAAAGTTATTAAAGACAAAGTTACATTGTCAATTTACATGTTTTTCATTTAATTATGACACAGTAAATGCGTACATACATAATACATATAGCACTTGTATTTCACTATATTATCTTGTTTGATTTGCTTTAATTTAGGCATTTTACATCTTGCCATAACTGACACAATTTTCCTCAAAACTCACAGCAGAATGCACTCGTTCCATTGATTTCAGTATCTTTGATGTCCATTGAGGGGAAATGTTCATAAAGCCACAATTTTATAAAAAGATACTCATTATAACCAAAGATATTTTCTCGTAATCAATTCAGATTTTTTTCCTTCAGTATCAAAGTAATCCAGGTAATTGTTGTGGCTACAGTAGTAGCCAAAGCAGCATGATACAGATTTACCAAAATGTTAACAAAGAGACAATATGCTAAAAACACTGAGGTGCAGGGTTTTTTTTAAGTTCATTCAGAAATTCAGCAAAGTTCATTCTAAATAGCTTTTCATCAGTCTTTCACGAATGGGCAGGGCAGGATAAACCTGACTAAAGTTCCTCAGATGTTATTTTGACCTCAAGCTCATATATTAAAGCCACCACTGAGGTCCCAGAGGTCTGGATGTTAGGAACTTAGTAATCACAAACTTCTCTTTTGTGAATGAAAGTGATTTTTGTAGCCTAGTATTTTCAGGCCCCTGTGGATATCAAGTTATGAGACAGCTGTAAAATGAGCAAATAAAAGTGAGCAAGTCCAGATCTATCTCGATCTCCCAGTAAAGGTGCACAGTGCGCACTTTCCTGGATGCTGTGAGTGCACAGATCAGAAGAGGCAGCGTCAGGCATTCATGTAATGAATATGGTGTTTGTGTAGGTCTGCACAGTGTACATAAATATGTAGAATAACAGCATTTTCCCCAGATGTTATTTTGGCTTGCATTAGTCACAGCAACCAACCAGAATGAAACGAATCACGTAAAAAAACGGGGCAAAAACAAAACCGACTCCTATCTCAAAATATCAAAAATTATGAAGTCTTAAGTGTCCGAAATCTTTATTCACTTCTTACTATACAGTAGAGTACCCTATTGAGTATGAAGGGAATAAGTGACTTCAGATACAGCCTGACTACGAGAAAATGATGCAAACACAAATTCATCTGTTTCATTTCTCTTTTTCCAGTATTACGTCGAAGCTAATTTGACAATTTGCAAATTTAACAAATACTGAAGAAAATGTGAATCGGACACTAAATGGTTTTTAATCATTTGGATAATAGTTTCTTTATTCAGTGAAAGCTAGGGTATGTAATGTATTTCAGAAGCATTTTTTGTTATTTGTTGAAATTCTCTTTACATCCCAATGAATACATCAAATGCTCTGAAAAAAACAATGAAAGAAATCCTGTATCTGTGGCTGTTGCAGGCCTGTGATACCTGCCTGTCTATCTACCTACCTGACTACATGTGTGCATTCTGCCAGTGCACTCATTGCACGTGAAAATGTGTTTTGGGGGAGAGGCTTTGGAGGGAGGCCTGAAGGGAGGGGGTGAGATTTTTTCGGTTGGGTACTTTTAAAAATCTAGCTGTCTCTTGCAAGTTTTTCCAATGTTACCTACCCTACCTAGTGTTAGCTTGTTTTCTGTAACTTTTTGTTCCCAACATGAAAGTCTAACAAAGTCCTTCAAATAAAACAACAAAATATATTGTTTGTTCCTGCCCTTTGATTGAGGGCCGCCAACATCAAGGATGTCCCAATACCTTAAATGTGTCTCGGAGGAGGTCAGAGTGAGGAACAAGGTGTATCCTGTATGCTGTTGTATTTTACCGGATGGCAACACCCTTTTGATAAGTTTGTTGATTGGTCAGCTGATCTGACAGTAAATGGAATGGCTGGGCTGTTGTGGAAACATTACTGTAATATTAAATTGCATGATTTGTAATACTGTAGTTTCAACAAGTCCTCCAACCCATACGACTACATAGGTTGTTTGTTTCTACCCTCTAATACAACACACAGGAGCGTTTTCTAGATTAGTGCCCCTACCGGTGGCAGCTGAGGATGTAAGGTGAGGATTGGCTGCAAGCGTCATGTTACGTAAATCACGTGAACTAAGTCATGTGACATTAAACACGTTTAATGTTGTGAGATGGTCGCAGTTTGGTTAGGTTTAGGCAACAAAACTACTTGGTTAGGCTTAGGAAAAGATCACATTTGGGTTAAAATAAGTAGGTTACGTAAGTCACTTAACTAATGTAAGTTAAGTACGTTATGTTAGTCACGTAACGGAAGTTATTTAAGTCACATACGTAATGTTATGTAACTTAAAACTTTAAATAAGTCAGCAATGACTTTTGGTTTCACATGGGACACAAACCCGGTCTACTGGGTGAAAGTCCTTTGTTTGCTTGTGCCATCCATCCACCCCACCAACTCCAGAAGTGGACTTTATCGCTCTTTATACTACGTCACCTGACTTCCTCCTTTGCTCCCATCATAATTACCACAACCACTACAGGTCGCATCTTACAATAAACGTAAACATGAGTCGTAATAAGCTGCTTGCACAGATGACAATTATGGACGTTTTTCTAGTGAGGACAGTATGTGCAGTTTATTGCTCCCTCATGCCCAGTCTGTTCAGTTATAAACATATTTTAACTCTCTTATTCACACCCCTATCTGTAGGATGACATTATTTGTCTGTGCTTTCCAAAACTGTTACAAATCACTGATGGAAAATACATCTGTTTTATGATGTGACAAAGCTATGGTTAAGGTGTGGTCAGGTTTAGGTACAAAAGCTGCTTGATTAGGTTTTGGGAAAGAACATGGTTTGGGTTAAAATGACTACTTCTCTAAGGTTAGGGGACATTCATTGTCATGGTTACAGTAATAACAACTTGGTAAAAGTTAGGGAATGATCGTGGTTATGTTCAACTCAATTTTATTTATATAGTGCCAAGTCATTGCACTTTTCCTATAGTGCAGGTCTAGACCGTATTCTTTATAATATTATTTACAGAGACCCAACAAATCCCACCCTGAGCAAGCATTTGGTGACAGTGGCAAGGAAAAACTTCTTTTAAGAGAGCAGAAACCTTGGACAGAACCAGACTGAGAGAGAGAGAGAGAGAAAGAACGAACAATAATGTAGTGGTAATAATAATAGGAATAAGGAATAATAATGGCAATAATAGTAACAAAGCCAATAACAACATCTATAGTAGCAGTTGTCGAGCGGGACACAGGGGCAGCAGGTGGCCCACAACCAAAGATCCAGTCTTTGCAGCTACGGAGGCAGAAATACCTGCTGAAAGCGACAGAAGGAGAGAGAAGAGAAGAGAGATGTCAAGTTAGTAACATGCAGTAATGGGATAAAAATGTATACAGATGGAGAAGAGAGGGGTGCATCATGGGAAGTCTCCCGGCAGTCTAGGCCTATAGCAGCATAACTAAGGGATTGTTCAGGACTCACCCAAGCCAGCCCTAACTATTAGAAAGCGGTGTTGACTGTCAGTAGAAAAGAAGGAAACAAACAGTGGTCTCCTGTGTTAAAGTCCAAAATTTACTTGTCCCAACCATACACCCTGACCACCTCACTCTATGACTTTCTGGCTCTTTAACAACCTTACACTACTTCCTCCTTTGTTCTGATGGACAAGAGTGATAATTCCTACGGCCTGCTACAGAGCTTAATCGTACCGTAAAACGTCACTTAAACTTAAACAGATGTTGTTTTGGGGGATTTGCTGAAATGACTGATGCTCTCTTTTTTTTTTTTTTTGGCAGGAAAGTCTCAGGTCTAATTGCTATTTCAAATACTTTCCATGCTAAAATATTGGTGGACAAATGTTTTCTAAAAGTAGGCAAATTTAAATATAAAAGTACTGCAAGTACTGGAAATAGCCAGTAAAATACCTACAATGTGTACGTTTTAATTGTAGAATGTATGAACACCTTGAAGGTGGAAACGTTGCAGTTTTTGGGAGTTTGCAATGTTTAGCGTGCAGACTATTTTCCCTTTGTATGACCTGGCTCCAACATAGCTAACACCCTTCTCATATGCCTGTGTTCCATGACATTTTATGTTGTGTAACATGCAGGTGGCCACTGTTGGAACAGCCATGATGTGTCCATATACTCTTCTCCATTAATTATGCCAAAATAAGAAGTGTTGAAGGAGAAGTACAGGCATTTAGTTATTTTGACATTTTTCTCCCCACAAAATCAACCATTTCTACAAATGCTCTGTTTTTGTTAATGAGCCTATAATCAATAATTTGTAGTCCATTCAAAAAGAGAATTACACCTCTAAAATTCAGAGTTTAGAGCTTCCATAGGTTCCAGCTATTTACATACATGTAGAGAAAGCATTGTGTAGGGTATACTGCTGTGCATGTTTGCCAGTTTACCAATATCTGATTAAGACCAGTGCAAACAAGACGGTGAACTCCTGCTCTCTTTAATTAATGATTAATTGATTAAGTCAGAGGGAGTGAGAAACTAGCAGAATTGCTTAGTTTGAGGAGTAGAATGGATGATGTAAGAGAAAGCCAGTGATAAAGCTCCAGATCAGGCTGCTTCCCTTTAAGCAATTAACAGGGCTGATATTATTTGCCCACTTTAGATTGAATTGAAGTCATTTATTTAACTGAGGCAGTCATATATTCATTTGTAGGGGACAAAACATTCTATTCATACATGACACTGTTGATTTTAAAATTTGCTCATTTGTATGTCCAGGATTGATTTGATAGAAGACAAAACTATAACACTACACTAGAATGATTTGTTGTATGTTTTCAGTTATTAGTTTTATATTTGTTGGGTCTCTGTAAATAATATTATAAAGAGTATGGTCTAGACCTGCTGTATAGGAAAAGTGCAATGAGATAACTTCTGTTATGAATTGGCGCTATATAAATAAAACTGAATTGAAAGTAACATATTTTGAGGAAAATGCCCATTTGCTGTCCTGTTGAGTCAGATGAGAATAGAGCCAGATATGTCATCTATGCAGCCATCCAGTGTTACCAGGTGTCTAAAACTAAATTATATGAAGGTATGGAATTATGCTTTTTTTTAGGCCATGTAATATATTCAAATCCAGACTGTGGCACAGCCAGAAATATGCCAGAATACAAAGGTATGTGGCACAGTTCACAATCAATAATTCCTCCACAGATGAAGAATTTTTAATGACAGAATGAATGTTGTTATCTAGTTAAATAGAAATGTTTTGATCATATTATTGATGCATGTACCTGTAAAATATTGTTACATTTCTAGTTAGTAGAAATAAACATTTTGGAATAGGAATCTTCTTTAAATAAAAATACATAACTCCCATCACTAGCTTCTCCAACCATGGTGGATGGACTGATATAGAAAATGATATGGGTCTTTTTTTCTTTAGTTCAGACACTATAAACTCAGTGTTTCATTTTCACAGCACTTCTGTCTGTTGTGCAGCAACTAGAAAACACAACCTCTTTCAATCTGTCTCTCTAACAAGTCTCAGCACTATGCTGCCGTCACCCACCTGACGATCTATCAGCTGTATACCGTTAACACCACAACATGAGCAGATGGCTTCAGTTGCCCTCCCTGACTGTTTCTCCACCCGCCCGTATATTTATATCAACGTGAAACATTGCTGCTGGCGAAATCGGTCTGCAAGGAGGTTATGGCTGTTAAAATGATGATGATGAAAACTAATAATCAAGCCCTCAGCACTGTAATGACTCAATCCTTTATCCTGTGGGAATTATGTGTGAAATGTGTGTGTGTGTGTATGTACATACCTTCCATATACTTGTTAACCTTCCATGTTAATAACGTGCAGAAAACGGTTAATCGGTTATAAAAGCAGTTAAGCCAGCTGTGATGAAAGAAAGCAGAATTTAAAATACACATTAATCACTACACTCTCCTAATTTATCCAACACATCATGAGTCATCCCTTTAAGTAATCCACTTTGAGCTCTAATCCTTCGCTATCCTTGCCTCACCTTTTGGGTATTGAATTAAGAGAGAGTCATACTCTTACCTAGATTATGTGTCCACTGATGAATAAAAAAGTTTGTTAAAGCGCCAGTGAGTCACCCCAAAGAATGGTGATCTGTTTGGATTTTACTTTTAGGAGGAATTTCTGAGGAAAGCTGGAGGATACATATTTGTTACATTCATAACAGAAAAAAAATGTTCAGAGCCCCCTGATACAGTAATTGTATTGAGTTAAATGGTGGCTAGCTTGCCACTGGGAATTGTACCTGTGAGTGTTGGATTGGTTTGTTGACTGGTACCTTATTAAATATATATGTGTTTGCATGCCTCTCTCTCTGCCCCACACACACACACACACACCAAATCCTGATGACAGAAACAGAGGCACAGCACAGGGGAAGTAAATTACCTTCTGTCTTCAGCAAAAAGTATAGCATTGGTCGTTTGGTTGAACACTTAAACCGACCTATGTTTACATTTCCTGACAAGGAACTTTGTGTTGTGCAAGTGAATGTCTATCAGGAGCAAAAGCCGAAGTATTGTGGCATTATAATAATAATTTGATATCAATCAAAGGAAATATAAATTAAATGAAATATTTAAAAAAAAGAAGTGTCAAAACATATTAAACAAAAACATCAATAAATGGCAATAAACCTTAATCAAGGGCCACAAAAAATATATTTTTTTAAATATAATTATATATTATATAATTAAATATATATAACAATATATATTTTTTGTTTGTCATAAGTACAAATTGAGGCTTGGGAAGGACTTAGAGAATCTGGCCTTTATGTATGTGAAATGTGTATGTAATAGTTTACTACATGTATAAGAATTTAGTAATAATATCTTTAGGCATAATTGTTATAGAATGTCCAGTCTTGTTATAAATAAACTTCTTTATGTCCCTCCAAAACACAGATGAGGAGAGACAGTGAGAAAATAAATGTATAACTGTTTCTGGCTAAGCGCCACAAAAGGTGCATTTATCTCTCAATATATCTCTCAATAAATTTGGAAATGTGTTGGGGAAACTACAATGTTCCGAGGATGGACATGTCAGTCATGTTGAATGTTTGTTTTTGTGAACAGCCGAATGGTGCATGAAATAAGAAAGCATTGAAGCACCTTTCCTTAGTATTAATAGAATTCGACCAGCTCTTATCATGGCTGCCACTTAGATACTTCCGGGTCATTTCACTCAGGGACATTCCTAAGCAAAAAAGACTATTCGACCGCAACCCAGACTTTGATAGTAAAGACCCAGATTTATATTCTTTCAATAGGGCACGGACCACTAAACTCACACCTGATTGTCATCCCATTGATTGAAACACCTGACTCCAATTAACCCTTAGTGGTTCTCAAACTTATTCACTTTTGTTTGTTTATATCACCACATGAATCATAACCATGTAACTTTAGGTTTGCTCAACATCCACGCCCCCTCTGCAGTAACCCCCAGTTTGAGAACCACTGCTTTAAATGAACAGATAATACTAGGAGGTTCACATACTTTTTCCAACAAAGACATTTAATGTTGCATAATTTTGCTAAATAATAATACGTTTGCATTTTTTTTGTATTATTTGTTTAACTGGGTCCTCTTTATCTAGTTTTAGGACTTGAATGAAGATCTGATCACATTTTAGGTCACATTTATGCAGAAATGCAGACAATTCTAAAAGGTTCCCAAACTTTCTAGCAGCACTATCTATAATACACATTTACTATATCCATAATCAACAACTATTATCAGCAAAAAAGAAAAAAAAGGCTAAATAGCATTTACTCACCTGAAAATACATACACAACCAACACACGTTTGAAAACCTGTAAAATGAAATAACACTATTTTTAATATTTTTAATAAATTGTTTCTTACAGATTCTCACATTCTCCACTACCAGTATTTTTATGTATATATTTGTATATATAATATGTTTCCTTGTTTAAAAAAAATGCCACCTTTTAAGTGTTATATATTGCTTCAACCAATTGTGTTCTTTTTTAAAAGTTATTTCTATTTCACGAGCCGTGTGAGATTTTACCTTTGGCATGTTTTAATACTGTTTTTATAGCTCTCATTACTAACAAACCTTTTATGAATTTAGAGTTTTATTAACTTATTTGTATTTATTATCCCTCTGACTGATAATGGGAAATGTCCTGTCTGAAACATTATTTTTAAATACATTTTATTTCCATTTTATTATTATTTTATATTTTTTAATTTTATTCTTACCTACTTAGATTGGAAGAGTGGAGGGCAGTCCTCTGTCTGGTGACCTTGGTCTCTGGGACCTGGGGGGCTCCCCCTTGAGCAACATGGCGGACATTTTTCTGGCCTGCCCTTCCTGCCTACCACTCACTCTAGCCACACCCCTATTCCAATGCCTAACCCCAACCACACCCCTACCACTGTGCCTGAACCCAACCTCATCCTAATCCTTATGCCTGACTCCAACAACTATTTTCCATCCCATGGGACCAGCAGCTCACAAGCAAGGCTGAAATGGAATCTTTTAAATATTTTATAAATTATTTTTTATAAGAAGATTTCGTTTGATCATTGTGTGGCCAGACACTTGGAATATAATTGGAAGAGTTTTATATAGTGCACGGTGGCAGAGCGGCTAAAGATCGTGGGTTCGTGGGATCGATTCCCGGACCAGACCAACATCACACAATCTCTCTGGGTGGAGTCTGCATGTCCTCCCCGTGTTACCGTGGGTTCTCTCCGGGTTCTCCGGCTTCCTCCCACCGTCCAAAGACATGCATGTGTAGGTTAATTGATAACTCTAAATTGTCCGTATTGAATGAATGTGAGAGTGAATGGTTGTCTGTCCTTGTCTGTGTCTGTGTTAGCCCTGCGACGAGTTGGCCACTGTCCAGGGTGTACCCTGCCTAAGGCCCAAAGTCACTGGGTTCCAAGGCTCCAGTCACCCGCGACCCCTAACGGGACCAAGCGGTAGAAAATGGATGGATGGATGGAGTTTTATATAGAATTTTACTTTTACCCTAACCTTGAACTACATCCTTGTGATGTAGTCTGACCGTATCTTAACCTAACCTAAACCTGAACCTTAAAACCAAGTCTGAACTTTAAAACAGTCCACTGAAGTAATGAAGTAATGAAGACCGGCCAAAATGTCCCCACTACAATGGCTTAAAACTTAAATTGGGCCTCACAAAGATAGCAATACAAGCCCACACGTGTGTTTGTGTGTCTGTGTGTGTGTGTGTGTGTGTACATACACACTTAATCTGCTCTAAACTCCTTCTGTCAAAAATGTTGCTCTTCTGTAGGTATTTGAGTGTGGAGTTCATTTCTATGGAAATCTCAAATAAATCTACTGATTCAGAAAGGACACAGAAGAATTGAAGCTTTAGCAAGATTATCCCAACATGCGAGCACACACACACACACACACACACCCATATACCCAGCCTTCCTCTCCCAGATGACCATTTGATCAACTCTTTCCATGTTGGAGCACAGCTGACACAAGTCCTCAGTTTAAACTGAATTAATATCTAATGCATATCTGATTGACTTCCATCTGCTTGCATTCACATTACACCCTAGCATGCCCAATTAGTCCCCGCTAAGAACATTTAATGCATCTCAAGTCAATTACCTTTTACTTCATTTTCCAGCTGCTTCATTCTGTGAGTGGCTTAAAAAATAAGGCCACATAAAGTATATTTCAATAATCAAAGAAAAGCAATGGTTTTGATGATGAACACTGTCTGGTTTTTGCACTGCTAAGGTGTTGGAGCCTTTGGAAGGAAACATCAACTCACTGATCTGTCCAGTATTTGGCAAGATATCTGCTCAAATTCCATGGCACACCCGACAACCAGAATTTGTCATTTTAATTTATGTGTATTTTTATAAAGTAAAACCTTAACCCCCATCAGAGGACAAATGTGTTTATGCTTTATTACAATTATTGTTTTTAAAAATTCTGTATTTACTCTAATTCTAAAGATAAGCCAAAATGATAAATTGTGTCAGTAAATGTGTCAGTAATAATGGAGAAAGAAGAGCCAAAGTACATTCAAATATGTTGGTTATTTAAGTTGATTTCATGAGTTTATCACCACCCCTTTGCCAATCTACAGTCATGTGCATTGCAGTACAGTGCATTTCAGAATCAGAAATACTTTATTGATCCCCGAGGGGAAACTCTTTTGTTACAGCTGCTCACTGTAACAATGTTCCTACTGTGCTATGATGTTTTATGACAGATTTAAATCCTTCAGTTTATAAGTTATTCTCCATGTTTGTGTTCAGAATAAATATTTTTTCCATTCAGTAACCCTTAAATATGGTCTGCATGTATATATAATTTTAAATATAATGTCTGCAAACCATTAATATCTTTGAGTTAGCACATTCCGGCTTCCATTTTTGGGGCAGGTCTGTCAGTCAGCTATCTGTATGACATTATGTTACCATCATTTTAATTTTTCCATATGGTGATATTGGTAGTGTAACCAGCTTTGTATGACTTTAACAAACTTTACACTTTTACCCCACTACTACAGTGGCTCTAAGAATAGCAAAATCATGAATATGGTGTCCAACATTTCAGACTCTAGGGACTGGAATGCAGAGCTTTAAATCTGTAGGTTTGTTCTTTCAATCCTTGAACTTCAACAAAGGTCATAAGTCACTTAAAGGATGAACATCACTACTGATCAAATGAGGTCATATGTCTGTACTGAAAGATAATGGCAAGACTAAAAGTGTGCGTGTCACTAGTGTGTTTATACGTGGAGGGAAGAGATGCCTTTTTCTTCACGCTTGATATTTCTTTCTGAATTTCATCTAATGGGACTGAATGATTTAAGTTTAACTCCTCATTGCTAAAACCTTCTGTATTGTAAAGAACATACACAAGGCTGTGCCCACTGCCAGCCCTCTGTATGGACAATGAAGTGTATAATAATTTGCATGACAGTCAACATGCAAGTAAGAAGCGTGTTTCTAATGCTGGCTTTGTTTGCTTGTTTTCTCTGTCTCCTTCTATTCCAGAGGTCAACAACAATATGCCAGGTGAGTTTCAATGAAAAAAAAATTAAATGTAAATATATGACAACCGTAGCAATTATTTGTATAGCTGCAGATTTCCAGACAGGGCAATACAAACATAGTATGGGCTTGGTGATTCTGCAATTTCAGGCTACTGGTGAACCATTCCAGGTAGATTCACCACATCATGGTCTAACAGAATGACCACACTGTATTGACTGAGTGGGCAAGGAAATAAACTGTAAATAGTGGTTGCCTGGAAAGAAGGAAATTAATTTAAAATTGGCTATTAAAAGTCCAGTATGTAGGATTTAGTGGCATCTAGCCGAAACTTGCAAAAAACGCGAACAGCCCTATCTCGAGCCAGTGTTTGGTTTGTCCATTCTGGGCTACTGTAGAAACATGGCGACCTCCGTGGAATGGGACCTGCTCCCTATGTAGATAAAACGGCTTCTTCTAAGGTAATGAAAACACAACAATTCTTATTTTCACATTTTACACTAATGAAACATACTTAGAAAGATTATATTCCATTTCTGCCAATAGCTTCTCCTAAATGTTACACACTGGATCTTTAAATTCAATTCAGTTTTATTTATGTAGTGCCAATTCATAACAGAAGTTATCTCATTGCACTTTCCTATAGACTAGGTCTAGACCATGTATCAAGGCTGAGTCCTTAACGCAGCGGCCCGGGTTCCGATCCAGCCCGGGGCCTTAGCTGAATGTCATCCCCTCTCTCTTCCCTGTCTTTCATGTCTCTCACTACGGTGACTATGTAATAAAGCAGAAATGCAGAAAAAGTCATCTTAAAAAAAGCCTGCGGAAAAAAGGAAAAAGCTTTTTATGAGTTGCTGTGATTCATGTAGTCAGCTTTAACATCTGTTACAGCTGAACAACTGATTAAGATGTAGATTGAACATTATTTTGTAAGGTCTCTCAATTTACTAGAAGATAAATTAATCACAATATAAAAGATCATTGTTAAAGTGGCTGTAATTGATATTTTCATAATAACAATGTATCAAATGACAATGTGAAAATAATTTGACAATGTAAAATGGGTCGCTTGTCATGTTGATCCTACAGAGATCTATCGCCTGAATCTGTAGCTCCTCTTTACTTTACGGAGCTTCATGAGTTTCCGCTGTTTGTTTAGCTGTCTAGCCTGCAAATTTACTGTTCTGGTTCACTCTCACCACTCTCATAGCATCATTTTTGGTCGCAGTAGGCAGCTGTTTTTGGTTGAAAAAGCTCTAAACACCCACTCTACACAACTTGCCCAAACAGTAGACAGAGACAGATAGAGATTAGCTGGTGAATATAGTGTAGCATTTATCAGCTAAAGAGCCAGATAGGAGTTGGTAGAGACCAAAAACAGAGCTAAAACAGAGTGAATATCGGACTCCAAATGAATATTGTTGCTCTCTGTCTGCTAGAAGTGTAAATAAGCAACTGTTTGCAAACAAGTTCATCATATAAACTTAGACTTAGTCAATGTTGTGTTCACAACTTGTTTCCATTGTCCCACGTGGCCAAAAAAATCATTTGTTGCAGGTCCATACAACAGGTCAGCGAATGTGAGCTCTGTTATTGAACTTAAGGCAGAAACATGCATGCGGGAATGTATTTTTAATAGTGGGGCCTCCCCAGGATACGTGCTTGCGTGTGAAAGCTAACATTCACATGCGTATTCATGTTTAGAATAAACAACTGACAGAAGTAGTTAAATCTGAAACTTGAGTAGAAATAATATTACAGCAGGATAAACAATATGATCAATATGATCAAGATTATTAAACCTTCAACAAGCTCAGCTGGGAGATGGGAGCCGAAACGTCTTGATTCTAAAAACAGTGTCCAGGAGACTACGACTGAAACCTTTTCTACGAAAGCTCAGCTGCTGCTAACTCAGTCAGAACTGCAAAATGAAAAAGAAAAACCATAAACATACAGGCTTAACTCATACAGGCCGATTGTTACTTACTTTGTGGTGTTTTATTCAACAATAATGATGCGTCGTGTTTAAAATACCGTAGATGTCCATCCTGTCTGTCTCATCTTAGGATAAAAGCTGCTAGGCAGCGAAAAGTGCGGCAGTTGATGTACTATTATAAAGAGTACGGTCTAGACCTGCTCTATAGGAAAAGTGCAATGAGATAACTTCTGTTATGAACTGACGCTATATAAATATAATTGAATTGAATGTACAGAAACCATGCAGCCTCACACTCACTACTGGAGGCTGTGTCCCTTTTTTCCATATAGCCTATTATTTTGTTGGACTATTTAAAGTGAATAAATATGCTATTTATTTATTTTTAGGTATACATTACCCCCTTCCCGTGCTAATGGGGAAAGATGAGGTTAAATATGTTTCAGCAGGCTATCATGTCTACTAACATCCTGGTATTCCTTTTGAAGAAGCACCCTGCTCAGCCACAGGAAGCTTTGTGTCACCTGTTAGTGTGTTCTGATGTCATGCTTTCCCTCTTGGGAAAACATGTTTCATCACAATACCAAAGAGTATTGAAAGTAAGTGTTCTCTTTTCTCAAGTGTTCTCGTTCAATCTTTCCCTTCCTTCTTTTTTATCCCTCTCTTATCTTGTTAAGGCCTTGCACATATGATGGCAGAACAAGGTATGCCTATCTTTTCCTGTTCTCTATCATGTCTTTGTTTTGTTTGTGATTCTAGTGTGGAGCTGCATGTTTTGGTGTTGGTGTGGAATATATCTGAATGTATATGGTTCTATATACATTGTACAGTGTGATTATATTATTCTGTTGTACTGCCCTATGAAGCTTAAACACAGTAACTACACATTCAACTCGTTCTTATTCTCAGGTCGTCAAATACACAAAACACGAAATTGTCCTTGATAATTAAACAATAAGATAGGTTAATGTTACGGCTATCAGTTTAGATTTTATTCACCTTCAATTCTGAGAAATCAAGTTTTTTGTTGTCGGTTTTGGATAGCAGAAGGCAAGGCTACATTACCCATGATCCTTAGCTACTTCTGCAAGAGAAATCTCTAGGGGATTGTAGTTTTTAGGAAATATTAGTGTTTTTCAAAGGATTGGAATTTGTAAATACTGAATTGAGAGTACACTAGGGAGTTTAAGGGGATGGTAAACACATTTGTATAATCAGATTTTAAATATCTAATTGTTAAATGGATGAAAATATATTTTGACCATATTTATTTATTATCCTGTGCAATTAATTATATCTATATTTACATTGTGCAACTGTCCTTCATATAAATCTATTATATATATATATACTACCATTCAAAAGTTTGGAATCACCTGTTATATTGACATTTTTCTTCTTTCCTTCAATAATGGCTATTTTAACAACACAAGAGTTTTAGAATAATTAAATGATTAAAACATCGGTTTTGTTGATGTCTCCAGAGTGTTGCATGACAGGGTAGAAATGTGACCATTTTTGTCCCCCGTTTGTTTTCCAATCAAGAGAAGCATAAGTGACCCTAAATCATTTTAAAACCACAACTGTGCTTGCAATTGCAAAAAACATTTTGGAAACCCATTTTTCTTTGGGCCCTCTGCAGTCTATTCAGTGGTTAGATTGAATAGGTTTAAACTGTGATTTGTCAGTCCATAGTATGTTCAGCTGCTATTCCGTGATCCAGTTCCAATAGTGGTAACCCTAGACTAACCTACAATTTCTATTTTGAAGTTTTAAGAATAACTTTGCTAAAGCAACACAGCTGTTATTTCCAGCTTGTTATAGGCATTACTGTGCACTTGACACTGAAATGGGAACCTGTTCTTATTTAAATCTGCACAGATTTGTGTATATATATATATGTGTGTGTGTGTGTGTATATGTATATGTATATATATGTATGTGTATGTATATATGTATGTGTATGTATATATGTATGTGTATGTATGTATGTATGTATGTATATATATGTATGTGTGTGTGTATATGTATGTATATATATGTATATATGTGTATATATATATATATATATATATATGTATGTGTGTGTGTATATGTATATATATATATATATATATATATGTGTATGTGTGTGTATATATATATATATATATATATATATATATATATATATATATATATATATATATATATGTGTGTGTGTGTGTATATATATATATATATATATATATATATATATGTAAAAAAAAAAAAAAAAAAAAACTTCGTCCTTCACCGTCCGTGGGTGGTCTCATCCTTCGAGCTCGGGTCCTCTACCAGAGGCCTGGGAGCTTGAGGGTTCTGCGCAGTATCTTTGCTGTTCCTAGTACTGCACTTTTCTGGACTGAGATGTCTGGTGTTCTTCCAGGGATCTGCTGTAGCCACTCCTCCAGTTTGGGGGTCACTGCCCCGAGTGCTCCAATGACCACGGGCATCACTGTCGCCTTCACCTTCCAGGCCTTCTCCAGCTCTTCTCTGAGCCCTTGGTATTTCTCTAGTTTCTCATGTTCCTTTCTCCTGATGTTGCCATCACTTGGTATTGCCACGTCAACCACAACGGCTTTCCTCTGCTGTTTGTCCACCACCACGATGTCTGGTTGGTTCGCCATTACCATTCTGTCAGTCTGAATCTGGAAGTCCCACAGGATCTTGGCTCGGTCATTCTCTACCACCTTTGGAGGTGTTTCCCACTTTGACCTTGGGATTTCCAGTCCATACTCCGTGCAGATGTTCCTGTACACTATGCCAGCCACTTGGTTATGGCGCTCCATGTATGCTTTTCCTGCCAGCATCTTACACCCTGCAGTTATGTGCTGGATTGTCTCAGGGGCCTCTTTGCACAGCCTACACCTTGGGTCTTGTCTGGTGTGGTAGATCTGGGCCTCTATTGCTCTGGTGCTCAGGGCCTGCTCCTGTGCAGTCATGATGAGTGCCTCTGTGCTGTCCTTCAGTCCGGCCCACTCTAGCCATTGGTAGGATTTCTTGATATCAGCCACTTCAGTTATGTTCCGGTGGTACATCCCATGTAGGGGTTTGTCCTCCCATGATGGTCCCTCCTCCAGCACGTCTTCCTCTGTTCCCCATTGCCTGAGACATTCCCTGAGCACGTCATCTGTTGGGGCCTTATCTTTGATGTACTTGTGGATCTTGGATGTTTCATCCTGAATAGTGGCTCTCACACTCACTAGTCCACGGCCACCTTCCTTACGGCTACCATACAGTCTCAGGGTGCTGGATTTGGGATGGAACCCTTGCATTCATCCTCGCCATGTATATGTATATATATATATATACATATATATATATATATATATATATATATATATATACATATATATATATATATACACACATATACATATATATATATTTGCATATGTATATATATATTTGCATATGTATATGTATATATGTATATGTGTATATATATATATATATATATATATATGCATATTTGTATGTATATGCATATGTATATGTATGCATAAATGTATATATATGTATGTATATATATATTTATATATATATATATATAAAATGGGCTACTGGAACAAGATGGAGATGGGCGAGATGCGATAACAAGGCTCTGTTGGAATGCTACTACTCCAGTAACCCTAGTCAGAGGGGTTACATGCAAAGGATGTGGGATGAATGGTTACTTCGAAACCCACAATCAAGGCTTACAGCGAAGCAACTAGTAGTTCAGTGTTCCAACATCCACAAGCAGCAACTGCTATCACAACCTGAGATTGACGAGATACAACACAAATCATGGCCAGGATGAATGCAAGGCAACCCTGACGCCAATTACAACAGCTAAGTGAAGTACCATCAGAAAGTCTCCTAGAAGATGTGAATGCAGCATTGAGGGCGATCCCTACCACAACCATCACTGAAACCAATGAGCTGATATACGCCTCAGACATCCAAGAAAGAGTCTCAGGTATGAAGAACTGGACAGCACCAGGCCCTGACAGGATCCATACCTACTGGCTAAAGAAGCTCACTGCACTCCATGAGCGCCTAGCATACCGCAAATGAACCAGCTGCTAAGAGATGGGACGCACCCTGAATGGCTTACCGAAGGGCGCACAATCCTGATCCTGAAGGATCCCGCAAAGGGTACAGTCCCATCCAACTATCGGCCAATAACCTGTCTCTCCACAACATGGAAGCTCATGTCAGGCATCATCGCGGCTAAGATAAGTGGACACATGTATCAATACATGAGCGAAGCACAGAAGGGCATTGGCAGAGGAACCAGAGGAGCCAAACACCAACTCCTGGTTGACAGAACAGTCACCTAAGACTGCAGAGCCCGACACACCAACCTGTGCACTGCCTGGATTGATTACAAGAAAGCATATGACTCAATGCCGCACACATGGATCACATAATGCTTAGAGATGTACAACATCAACAGGACTCTAAGAGACTTCATTGCGAACTCGATGAGGCTGTGGAATACCACCCTTGAGGCCAATGGCAAGCCACTTGCACAAGTATCCATCAAATGTGGCATATACCAAGGAGATGCTCTGTCCCCACTGCTGATCTGCATAGGTCTGAACCCCCTCAGCCAAATAATCAACAAGACTGGCTATGGATACCGACTCAGGAACGAGGCCACCATCAGTCACCTCCTCTACATGGATGACATCAAGCTATACGCTAAGAGCGAGCGGGACATCGACTCACTGATCCACACCACCAGGATCTACAGCTCTGACATTGGGATGTCATTCGGGCTTGAGAAGTGCAGTCAAATGGCGTCAAAGAGAGGGAAGGTAGTCCACACAGAAGGGGTCTCACTCCCAGAAGGAACAATAGCAGACATTGAGGATGGGTACAAGTACCTTGGAATACCACAGGCAAATGGCAACCTCGAAGAGGCAACAAGGAAGACAGCAATTGCCAAATACCTTCAACGAGTAAGGCAAGTCCTAAGAAGTCAGCTCAATGGCAAGAACAAGGCCCAGGCAATAAACAGCTACGCCCTGCCAGTGATCAGATACCCTGCGGGAATAATAAGGTGGCCAAAGGAAGAGATACAGACCACAGACGTTAAGACGCGAAAGCTCCTCACCATGCATGGAGGGTTCCATCCCAAATCCAGCACCCTGAGACTGTACGCTAGCCGTAAGGAAGGCAGCCGTGGACTAGTGAGTGTGAGAGCCACTATCCAGGATGAAACATCCAAGATAAGGCCCCAACAGATGACGTGCTCAGGGAATGTCTCAGGCAATGGGGAACAGAGGAAGACGTGCTGGAGGAGGGACCATCATGGGAGGACAAACCCCTACACGGGATGTACCACCAGAACATAACTGAAGTGGCTGATATCAAGAAGTCCTACCAATGGCTAGAGCGGGCTGGACTGAAGGACAGCACAGAGGCACTCATCATGGCTGCACAGGAGCAGGCCCTGAGCACCAGAGCAATAGAGGCCCAGATCTACCACACCAGACAAGACCCAAGGTGTAGGCTGTGCAAAGAGGCCCCTGAGACAATCCAGCACATAACTGCAGGGTGTAAGATGCTGGCAGGAAAAGCATACATGGAGCGCCATAACCAAGTAGCTGGCATAGTGTACAGGAACATCTGCACGGAGTATGGACTGGAAATCCCAAGGTCAAAGTGGGAAACACCTCCAAAGGTGGTAGAGAATGACCGAGCCAAGATCCTGTGGGACTTCCAGATTCAGACTGACAGAATGGTAATGGCAAACCAGCCTGACATCGTGGTGGTGGACAAGCACCAGAGGAAAGCCGTTGTGGTTGACGTGGCAATACCAAGTGATGGCAACATCAGGAAAAAGGAACATGAGAAACTAGAGAAGTACCAAGGGCTCAGAGAAGAGCTGGAGAAGGCCTGGAAGGTGAAGGCGACAGTGGTGCCCGTGGTCATTGGAGCACTCGGGGCAGTGACCCCCAAACTGGAGGAGTGGCTACAGCAGATCCCTGGAAGAACACCAGACATCTCGGTCCAGAAAAGTGCAGTACTAGGAACGGCGAAGATACTGCGCAGAACCCTCAAGCTCCCAGGCCTCTGGTAGAGGACCCGAGCTCGAAGGATGAGACCACCCACGAAGGGTGAAGGACAAAGTTTTTTGTTTTGTTTTTTTATATATATATGTATATGTATATTTATATATATATATGTATATGTATATATATATGTGTGTGTATTTTTTTTAGATAAACAAACTCAAAGAGACAAGAAAGCCAGACAAAACTTTTTGGTATACATTGTCATCTTGTAATCTTTGTAGATTATTCAAAGGTAGAATGGAGGGTTTTTTTTAAATGTACAGTCAAATTATCATTCTAAAAAGGCATAGAATGAAGGCATTACAAACTATGTATGTGTTAAAAAGTTAATCTGGCCATCTTGAAAACTTTAAACTGTTTTTTTCTCACAACTTCACCATTGCTGTTGTTAGTTCTCGCTGTCTTTGTAGGGTAGTGTTGTTGTGACATTGAGAGGTCTTTTAATACCTGATTATGTTGCATGTTTCAAGTGTTTTGTGATATGTAACTGATTATAGTTACTACTGTACATTCATTTATCCTCATGTATTCATATATACATTGATATGTTTGGTGTCTGTTAGAATTTGATATTATGTCTCCTCTTCTTCTTCCTGCCTGGCCGGGCTCTCTCGGCTGTGGATCCTCTGTTCTGTCTCCGCCTCCTCCTGCTCTTCTAGCTAAAAGCAAAGGTACAGCTTTTTCGAAATCTTTCCTTTTCCGCCTCTATGAAAAGCAACGCTTGCTCTGTGAGTGTTTGAGAGCAGTGCAGTGTAATGTGTTTGATGCTCTAAATGTGTTTACTTGTCTGTGTTCAGTGTTTCTTCTGTAATGGTTTCCCATCAAGGGTGCTTGGATTAAGCGAGTAATTAAGCCAACCTAAATTGAAGGAGAAGGAAAGGAGTGTGTGTTGCTTTGTGTTTTCTTACTGTGTATGTGTGTTTTGTTATTTCCTAGAATGCTGTACAGTGTATGCACAGACTCTGTGAGACAGTTTTATGATGCAGTGAACACTGGTCACTGTGGATCAATTTTCACAAGAACAAGCCTCTCCACCCTCTTTCTTCAGTAAACCAGGGTTTCTACTCTTTGCTGATGTTTACATAAGCTGAGTTCAAAAGACAGCAGTTATAATTCATCCTTACTACTGGCTGATGGAAGCGGTGAGAGGACAGGATTTATTTTGGCAAAAAAACTGACAAGCATTTCTATAATCCATTAACTAATGTTAACTATGTTCACACCTATCCTTTTTATGGTGGTGTGGAAAAACTTTAGTTTGGTTCAAGTAGTCTTGAAGATGTGGAATTTATCCAAGTTGACTTAAAAACAGCTCTGGTACAAATCACCATAGAACTTTGTAAAAATAAAAAAATTGTTGTGTGTGTGTGTATATATATATATACACACACACATCTGTAGACCAGTGCCTATTGTTTTTGCACCACTGGACTCTCAAATGTGCATTCATCTTTGTAATGAGGGGTACACTGCAACCCTACTATAATACCTCTCTCTATATAATTGTCGACTGTTCTTGTTGAGAGTCTTATCAAGTCCTGCATTGACATTCTTAGTCACCTGAGAAAGTGTTGCAGCTACTGTAGGAGCTTCTTATTTATCTGTTTTAACAGTAAAATGATCCAGCAGTGGTTAAGCAGTACAATATTAATGTTACTTTGTTAGTCCATTCCATTGTGTAAGCCCCTTGCTGAGACTGCACTATGAATGTTCAAGAAACAATCTATCTAGGGCTCCAGAGACCCTACACCCATGTTGCAGCATGTACACAGCCTGGGAAAGTAAGGCCCTAGCTGAGGCTGCCAAAAAAGGATTGAGGAAGATTAGTGAACAATGGAAGCATGTGACATTCAGAGCAGTTCTTGATGTCAAGTCCAGTTCAGGCAGGTACTGCTGCATATGGAATAGTTTTCGTATATGATTTATAACCCAGTTTTAAGAATACAAGGTTTCTTAAACTATCATGGGAGGAACAGGTTCAGAATCAGAATCAGAAATACTTTATTGATCCCCGAAGGGAAACTCTTTGTTACAGCAGCTCGCCTTTACGTCAGTGCACACAGGAGAAAGTACTAGCAAAAAATATAATACAATACATTGTAAAACAGGTCAGAAAATAAATTAAGTACCAGGTGGGTATCAGTATAAGATAAAATAAGTGTGAGGTACCAAGTGGGTTTACCGGTTGATGATGATAATACAGTATAATAATACAATGTAATAATATAAGTTGAACACATTATCACTAGGAAAAAGGGGTTGTGGGAGAGACAGGAAACATCTGGAAAGTATCCGGATCACTGTGTAAACGGGGGTACGTGAGGACAGTATCCACTACTGGTATCCTCTCCTGGAATCAATTTAGGCTTGATTCCAGCTGAGACGGGGGAGTTTACACCACTGCAACTTTTCTCCGCAGCATTCTAAAATGGTTTCGTCTAGTCATGAACTTCATAGTTTTCATTAAACATCTTTAATAAGTCTATGAATAAAACCAAACGTGAAATCCCAAAACATGGGACATTTACCAGGTTTAATTTGCCTGGAATAGCACAAAACAATGTCAGACCAAACTCCATTCAAAAATCTGCTAAATTAATTCTGCCCTATTTATTGCCAAAAGCTATATGCTGCATAATATGTGACATATGTTGTTTGTTTTTTTACTTTTTGCGCAGAAAAAACAATACACTTAAAATGTGCCTTGGAAATGTTAGTTAGAACTTATATCTAGTTTGATGGGAATAGAATAATTTCTCCTCTTAGTCCCTCAGTCAATCTTTCATCCCACCTTTGCTCAAATGTTGTACAGTAATTTGTATTGCCGTCTACATTCAATTCTGCTGCTGGCTACACAGTGCAAACATTCCTTTTTAAGGGCGTTTCTGCCACACTCCTGCAATGTTTTTTCTGACCATACTGTACACATGCACACTTGACAGACATACCTCCACTGCTGTTGAAATGTGGCAATAATAATAATAGCAGTACTACAGGTGCTATAGGCACCTTTTTTCACAATCACAGCATAACTTTAACACACACATGCACACACAAAGGCAGAACTGGGTGGTATTGTTGAATTTTTGTCATTTCTGTCAACTGACAGAAATATGTGTAATTGTGTGCAATTGTTTTTAATTTGTAGTTTTTCTGAAAAATTATTTTCTTTCCATGTTCATAGTCATTCTTCTCCCTTTTTAGTGCCTAAATAATGAGTTACATAACCTACCTAAAATTTTAGTCACATTGTAACCGAAAGGAAATCTTAACAAATATACAGTACTTTTATCTGTCTCTGCTTACTCCCGCTTTTATCTCTTACCTGGAAAAATTAACATTACAATACATTCAGAAATAATGAAGTAATGAAGTACATTCACTCCAGTAGTGAAGACTTGGTGTTGCATTGAAGAGGGGTGCCATACTGTGGTTGAGGTACACAAATTGAATCAGCATGAAAATGTGGAATTTAAAGGTCCTGGAGCGTGCTAGTAGAAAGAATTAGCAGCTCCAATACAGAAATATATCTTTGGGTGTTTTCCTTGAGAAGCTGTAATTGGTCGCAGCCTGCTGTGTACACCTGTAATGGCTTCCCCAATTCACAGAACAAAGCTTGTGTAAGCTCCTGGAGATTCCTCTCCCCTCACCACCTGTCTCTCTTCCTTGTTGCTGTGTCTAATCTCTAAGCGAGATGGTAGACATTATTAGGCATCAGGCTCCCTGTCACCTCCTGTTAGGCAGACAAGATTCTCCATTCTGGCTCTATTTGCATGGCATGTCAATGGTGGCAGTATGGCAGATAGAGAACCATGTCGTCGAGAAGTCATATTTTATTGTCATGGGCTGAAACAGAGTGCTTCTCTTCTCATTTAAATTTTTTTAGATTTCTTTTTGTTACTTTTTTTCTCTTTCTACTTTAATATTCTCTTAATCTCCCTCTCTACTTCTGTTATCTCTGTCAGTGCTTTGCCTTCCCCTGCTGTCTCTGTTGTCATTTTCACTGTTAATTCACTCCCTATTTACTCTTCCCCTCTTTCCCTGACCTCTCTCTCCTCTTTCTAAAATCACTACCAGTTCCCAATTTTGTTCATTTTTATTACCTTCATTCTCTGATCATGCTCAGTGTCTTAATGCAATTTTGTTCACCTACCATTTTAGGTTAAATACACCTATGATTCTTGATGTAGTGGTAGTACCAACACAGAGGGCTCGGGCAAAGAAAATGTAAGGTCATTGAACCTGGCTCAACTTTAGCCACAACACAATGCGACATTATCCAACAACACACTGGACTGGCCAATCAATTATGTGCAATCACACATTCCTGGTAGATGACTTTGTAATGTGAACAGCATTTTTTTACCAGGTGATTATCAAGATGGAGGATAAAATAGTTGTTGCTGTGATAACTTTCCAGAGTTGTAAAATCCTTCCAAATATAAAACACTGCAGTTTTTGGCATTTGATAAGCCTTCATACTCGTGGATGATACTCAAACCGACATTCCTGGATTGTATTTCATCATCTAACAAGTTCCTGAAGCTACACACAGTCACCCAAGCGTCCTTTTGCATTTTTTGTAAACATACTGTAGTACTGTTCTGTTATGTCTGAACACCTGGTAACACAACCATCCCATTACTCATCAAACTAACAGACTTGTCTAAAGCCCTATTAACACAGGACTAGTATTAGTTGCAGTCCCCCTGTGATCTGTAGTAACTGCAGAGATTGTCTCTGTTCTTGAATTGACCTCAAATCTTACTTGCTGATAATCTGTAAAGTAAAAATTTCACTACATATTACCCATCACATTTTTCCAAACCTAGATATCATCAGTATTTGCTACATTTGAACCAGTTATCACCAAGTTGTCTCAGTAATTTTGAATTATTTAGTTTCTGAAAGGATTAGTATTTTGGGTGCAAATTGCTACTCTTTCAACAATTTCAACAAGTCCATTTGAGCAAGTGGGTCTGCATTTGTGATTCATGCATTAATAGATTTTACATTTGCTGGTCTTTCTTGATAAAACAAAGGGCATACTTTCCAATGGAACAAAAGGAAGTTTATCTGTTGAGAAGGGACAAGTGAACATGTGTGCTGAGCCCTTACTGAGCTGCCAGCAATGACAGATGCTCATACAGGCTGTGGAGAGAGAAGGCTCTTGATTATTTTGGCTAGAATTAAAAAATATGTCTACGACTACTAGTCAGCCAGTAGGCATATTTGATCTTTAAAAAGGGCAGATCTTCCACTAACATTATCTTAATTTAGATAGAAATCAGTGGTATGGTTATGATTTTAATCCCCTGAAAATATATATGAACTCACCATGAAATATAATCAAAATCAAACTGGCTGCCAAAAAGGATTGAAGGCTGGTAACTGAGGGGGGATGCTTGGACAGTTGTGTTTTCTGCGCTTGACTGAGTGCTGGTAAGTGAGCCAGACATGGAGGGTGGGGATAGCCCAGCATCAGTGAAAGAGGGGGGTAGGTGGATGGGTGTGCCTACAGGGCATGTAAAATCAAGGTGAAATGCAGTTCTTGTTAAACCTGGAGAGGCTTTGCCTCGTTGGTTTGATCAGGTGCACGAGAACTAAGCAATGCTACTGTTTGAGGCTTCACGTATGGGTTAATGGGTTTCACCCCGGAAATTACTTTTGTTGGCAAATGGTGGTTTGCTTTTCATTATTCTTATCAGTTATAAGATTTAATTATCAACTTAAATTGATTGATTGATTGTGATATGCCGACCTTACATACATGTAAACTATTTTAGTAGGGCAAACAACTGGAGTTAGATTTCTTTATTTAATTTGGTTACTGGGGGTTTGCTTAGAACCTATTTAATTATCTCTCTTATTGTGTTACTAGCCCCAAGGTAATTGAGTATAGTTATGTCCAAAAATATTACTGCGATTTGGGCTGCAAATATTACAACATAATTTCTGATGTTTTTCGTATCTGTTCAAAGTAAATGATCTGTGCATATATGTATTATGTATTCATATTCGGTTAAACCTCTAGAAGAAACCCATCTTGTAAAAAAGAATCTCACTTTTCTTGGTGAACACCCGAAAAGCCGGCCCATGTCTTTTAAACTCCACATACACAGTTGACAATGAAGGCTTTCTGTTTGTAGTCTCCGAGCCCAAGCTGAGACAATGCTGATAACATCACTGGGGTTATTTTGTTCAGAATTTATTGAGGTACCACCACATGACACATCATACAACTTTTTTTACAGGCTAAGTAGGACTAACCATGATGAGTAAAATCATCTTCATTTCTAACCTTTGTGGAATGCCCCTTTGAAATTGGCCACATCATCTACAACATGCTGTCTCCATGCACACAGGAACAAATTCACCTGCACAGTGGTTGACTATAGTGTAGTTATATATAATTTATGGATGTATATAATGCATGTTTATAGGTGTCAGTGTATATCCACATGTATCTCTGAACACTGATTCATCCATGCAAACATCCACTATTTATACTGCACATATGTGATTCACTATACTCAGTATATAGTATCAATACACTATCTAAATATAACAGAAGGTTACAACACACTAACACCTTGTCATGTGATTCAGACCAAAGCCACACTTGGCGATCCACTTGCACCGGGGTTGTTCATTCAGTCCCATACTGGGCCGTGCCCCATGCAGGCAGATATCATACACCCCAGTTTTGGCCTCTTTACACTGGCTTCCGGTATGTTTTAGAATTGATTTTAAGGTGCTTTTAATTAATTACAAGTCACTTAACAGTCTGAATTCTCAGTATATCTCAGATCTTTTATCCCTGTACGACCCTGCTCACACCTTGAGATCCTTTAGCAGGGGCCTTTTATGTGTTCCAGACTCTTGACCGAAGACTAAGGAGGACAGAGCTTTTGAAATAAGATCCCCGAGACTCTGGAACTTCCTGCCCGAGGAAATACGTCAGGCTGAGTCAGCGGCTTCTTAAATCTAACCTTAAAACGTACTTTTATTTCTCTGATTTCTCTGATTTCATCTGATTTTTGTTTGTATTATTTATTATGGTTCGTTTAATATTTTTATTCTATTACTGCTGTGTTTTATTTGTTTTTGTTTTATGTTTTATGTGTTTTTTGCTTGCTATGTGAAGCACTTTGTAACTTTGGTTTGATAAGTGCTGTATAAATAAATAAATAAATAAATATGCCAACAAACAGTGGTGATAACAAAAACAACAAACCCAGACAAAACAGGGAGAGCACAGCACTGCATTCATGTATTCCCCATGTCCTTCCCTGTCTGCCTCTCTGCTTCCCTCTTTTTCTATTTTTTCTTAGCAACAGAATTTTAGGGTTTGGTCCCATTGCAACAACCAATAGAATTTAACTGATAGTTGCAATTAAACAATATTTTGGGCTGATTTAATTGATTAAGGGATTGATTATTTTTATGGAAAATATTACGGTAGGATCACAAAAGTGATGTGTGGAATCATATCAAACCTAAACATTCCACTTTAAGGCTCAAGTGATAAACAAAAACAAAAGTTATTCTGGATAGACTTTCAGTTCTATCAGTGTGCGTAGCCCACTAATGGTCTTGGCTCGTGGTTCCCCCTAAGAGGTTCCACCTCGGCGCCCTGAGAAGATGGATGCATTGACCATCCAATCGAGTGGGGTAATCCCCTATAAGTAAGCAGTCAGGCTATCGCTCAACTCTTTATGAACTCAGTGAACCCAATGTGGGGCCAGCTGGGTATGGAGTTAAAGGACTACACACATACTGATGGAACTGGATTCATTCAGCTAACTTCAACGCTGTGCTCTCTAACAGCCCCTATACACTGATTTTGGGTTGTCCCTGACAAAAGTTGACAATCGTGAGAGAAACTTGGTAAAAGATTTGGTTTTCAACCCAAAACAGTTCAGAAATGCAGGACAAGTCACTACCGCATAACTGCTGCTTTGACCCAATTGTGTAAGCCAACCAATGAGAATACAGCATGAAGTGACACAATGCACTGGCTGGCACCAACACTGTAAGACATACAGAGTACACCTAGAAACCACATTGGCATATTTCTCTGCTACATGCAATTCGTGAACAAAATTAAAATAACAGTGCTAGCACTTTGGCTGAACCTTGTTTTTTCTTTGCTGCATTTTCACAACATGAGAGTGCCGCAGATGGATTGGATGGAGTGATGATGTGCGTCAAAACTAATACTGTACTCGCTGACACAGATTGAGATGAAGATTTTATCAGAGGGCCGTCCTACCAGTTGATGCAGCTGTTGTTGTGTGCAACTTCCAAAGGCACTAGCCAGAATACACATCTGGCAGCCCCTCATGCTGTCCTCAAGCGATTTAACTGCCTCTGGAGAGGATCCCTTCAAATGAAACATGCTTACTATTTGCAATTTGTCACAGATCTTGTCACTGCATTCAGCAATAAACTAGAGTGTGGCCAAACCAAATCACTCCTGAACCAAAACATATATGATTTTTTGAACCCACAATGCATCTTGTATTGTGCGACCCCGTGTTTTTAATAGCTTTTTCAGTGTTCCTAAAATGTGAGGTGAAGGTGTGAAAAGGGTGATGCGACTTGCCAAATGGGCAATCGTTTCTTACAAATATTTACGTGTCTGGCCACAGACCCATCTCGCACAGTGTGTCATGCAATGAACCTGAAAGATTACTGTTATCTCACAGTGTATAGGGACCTTTATGGACTGTTGCTATTGGTTGCCACCAGAGGCAAAAGCTGCAGATGTGATGTTCTCTCAACTGGACTGGTATACATATATAAGTGCAAGTCATATCCCTGAGCTCTGACTGGAATGTGGAGGTGAGGGACTACGGTGCAGCCTGAGAGATGTCCTCCACCACCACAGCCCTAAATAATGCAGTCAATGAGGCAATATTCACCAAAATCTTTAGATGGCATTCTCTGGGGAGCATTAACTTTTTTCTTAGCTTTCAGCAGGTATTTCTGCCTCTGGAGCTGCAGAGACTGGATCTGTGGTTGTGGGCCACTTTCTGCCCCTGTGTTCCTGCTCGACAACTGCTACTACAGTTATACTATCATTATTATTCCTATAGCTGTCATTCCTAATATTATTAATTTATTAATATTAATGTTACCACTACCATTACATTATTACTGTTTTAAAAATTCTAGGTGGTATTTGCACTATGCTTGGGCATAGCGACTGATGGGACCAAGTTGGACAGGGTCTGTTCCAGTCTGTACCAGCTGGTGTTGGCAGTCGAGAGATAAAATCATATTGTGTCTGATATGTAAAGATTCTAATCTTCAGTCTTCAGATCCAGTCACAGCCATTTAGGCTCATAAAGATATTTTTAAACATGATATTTGGAACTGATATTGGCGACCGATGAGGTCACTTGTGTGTCAACTTTACCTAACCTGAAGTTAGCTTTGTTGTACCAAGTTCACTCACCTCCAATATTCTCTGTAGGCTGTATAGTATAATATATAGTCCCTGTTGCCCATGCCTCTCCATCTAGTGTCTCACCCAGAGACACTAGATTTTATTTATGAATGTGTGTGTGTGTTTGTGTGTGTGTCTAGGTCATTCATTGTCCCTCAGGTTGTGGCATGTTGATATATATTGGGCAGCAAGATATGCCCCCTCCTTCTCCTAGTATTTTTAATTTTGAAAGGTAATTTAGCTCTTTGAAATCTGAGATTACAGAGTTGAACTTGTTAAAGTAAATGTTCCTTATTTCATTGAATGTTTTACATTGTTGGAGGAAGTGCATCTCTGTCTCAACCTCACCTGTCAAACAGTGACCACATACTCTGTTTTCTTTTGGTTGCCATGATTTTTTGTGTCTTCCTTTTTTCGATTGCCAGTTTGTGGTCACTGAGCCTGTACTTGGTTAGGATCGGTCTCTGCTCTCTCTCAACCCAAGCAGCCTATTATTATCATTATTATTCCTATCACTATCATTCCTATTATTATTACTTTATTAATATTACCACCACCATTACATCATTATTATTTTAAAATTCTAGGTGGAATTTGCATTCTCTCTCTCTTTCTTTCTCTCTCTCACTGGTGGATGGCCGCACACCCTGAGTCTGGTTCTGCCCGAGGTTTCTGCCTCTTGAATGAAGTTTTTCCTTGCCACTGTCACCAAGTGCTTGCTCATGGTGGGATTTGTTGGGCCTCTATATATAATATTATAAAGGGTACGGTCTAGACCTGCTCTATAGGAAAAGTGAAATAAGATAACTTTTATTATGAATTGGCGCTAATCATTCAAAATAAGACTTTTCTTCAGTTTCTGCTTCAATATCTTGCAGTTTCTGACTTGAGTGTAATGTATATCAGATATCACTATGTGTGAAAAATCCTCCAGTTTATAGTTTTATCATTGGCACGGTGTGTGTAGCAATGAACTCACTCAGTGGGTAATGATTTGTGGCGACATTATGCAAGTAGTATGCTAATCAGCTAATCAGGTTTGATTGCATTACAGAGGTGTGTACTCTTGCTAACCTTGAGGAGACACTGATAATCAGGAGATGAGCCCTGGGAATTCTCTGCTTCTAACCAGGAACATCCCTATCTCTCTCTCATTCACTCACACTGATACATACAGACATACAGTCAACAGGGTGGGATTGAGAAAGCAAGCGTGTGTGTAATTTCAAACCCTTGTTCATAGAGACTTAGAACTTCATTTAAAACAGATTTCATTTTTGATTGGAATTGTCACTCATCTACTGTAGTTGCCTTACACTGAAAATGTGGATGCATGGGTAAAGCCTGGCTGATGTCAGATTTTTTAACAACATATTGTACAATATTTGTTTTTGTTTTTACATAAAAACATTACATAAAGAAACATGTTTTCACAAGGATCCCTTAAATTGGCAAATTAAAGAATGAGAACAAGAATAGAAATTATAGCATTTTGAGGAGGAGGAAGAGGAAAATAGAAGACAAACGCAGTCCATCCCGGACCAAAGTTTTTAAACCTTGAAGTCACACTTCTCTAATCCACACAGCACAATGACTGAGAAGACATTAGCATGTTTATTCTGCATCACCCAGGACTCAAACTAACAACCTTGGACACCAAGGGCAAGTCATTATCCAGCTGAGCTTCCTGCCAAGTGAGAAACCATTTGTTAGTTTAGTGGCAACTGAGCAAAAAATGTGAGAGGAAGCAGCTGAAGCTTGTCAAGGGCTGGATAATGAGTTAATAATTAGAATAAGGTGTGTTAAGTTGGGAGATACCTAAAACATGCATGGCAGTAGCTCTCCATGAGCAGGGTTGATGACTACTGATATAAGATGTTCATTTACCACACTAGAGCTACCATAACAAAAAAAAATTTTCATAAACATCTGAGAATTTGCAGTAGATGTTTACCATACTGTTTACGGTAAAACATTTTCGATGCACTGTGGGCTCAATTTTTAAAATTTAAAAAATCTGGCTGGATCATTTGTGGAGGACTGTCTGAAGATGTAATGTGGCAAGTTTGATGTCGATTGCGTAAAAAATGTGGGAGAAGTTTTCAAATCCTTTAGTGCCACCTACAGGCAAAGTTATATCAAATGCTACAGACTTGCTATCTGTACAACTTTACTGAATTTAAATAACATGCCATTAGCAGGTTGCGTGTGAGAGCTGAAAGCTGTTAGCTGCTGCTTCCACTGCTCCCAGCTGCTACAGCAGCAGTTTTTCAAATCTTTTAGCGCCACCTACAGGTGAAATTGTATCAAATGCTACAGACTTGTTCAGCATACCCATCTGTACAACTTGGTCATCATGGAATATTACATTAAAGAGTTACGGCTGTTAACAAGTAGTATGGTGGTATTTAACTAATGGCCACAAAGTGGGGCTATATGTCACGCACATACTCATGGAGGACTTGTGTACCAAGTTTCATTTTATTGAAGTCAACAGAAGTGTAGAAATATCATGTTTTAATGTTAATGTAGCGCCCCCAATGGGTGGAATTCTATGACATCTTATATACTTGTGCGATATGGCAGTATAACATTTCCAAATTTGGTTGCAATCTAATTTAGCATTGAAGACTTATGGCCCATTAAGTGCATCAGGCCACGCCTACAAAAGTTTGGAAACCAATTACAGACAAATGGTGATACCCAACAACGAACTAAGAAGTATTGTTCAGGACCATCTAGAGACAGTATGTGCAAAGTTTGGTGAAGACTGGATGAAACATCCAAAATGGCCGAATATTTTTCCAGGCGCAAATGGACATGACCTATAGCAGTCAAATCGGCTTCATCCAAGGAACACACTGCGCAAAAATTGATTTGCCGTGCCTCACAGTTCATGAGTTATTAGCTAAAACATAAAACGCGGAATAACTGACTGAATAGCATTTCCACATGGGGCAGCTGTCTATAAAGTATGAATGCTTTAGCACTTGTAGTTTTTGAGATTTCAGCTCCCATAGACTTCCCATTATAAATGTAATACTTTAATAAAAAAAAATATAAATTCAGTTAAATTTTATTTATATAGCGCCAATTCATAACAGATGTTATCTCATCGCACTTTACCTATAGAGCAGGTCTAGACCATACTTTTTATAATATTATTTACAGAGACCCAACAAATTCCACCATGAGCAAGCACTTGGTGACAGTGGCAAGGAAAAACTTCCTTTAGGAGGCAGAAACCTCAGGCAGAACCAGACTCAGGGTGTGTGGCCATCCGCCAGTGAGAGAGAGAGAGAAAGAGTGAGAGAATGTAAATTCCACCTAGAATTTTAAAACAATAATAATGTAATGGTAGTGGTAATATTAATAAAGTAATAATAATAGGAATGATAGTGATAGGTATAATAATGATAATAATAGTAATAAGACAAATAATAACAATTGTAGTAGCAGTTGACGAGCAGGAATACGGGGGCAGCAGGTGGCCCACAATCACAGATCCAGAGGCAGAAATACCTGCTGAAAGAGACAGAAGGAAAGAGAAGAGAGACAAGAAAGCACAAAACTATGGAGAGAGAAGATGTCGAGTTAGTAACAGCATTAATGAGATAAAAAAGCATACAGATGGACAGGGAGAGGAGGAGTGAGGAGCTCAGTGCATCATGGGAAGTCTCCCGGCATTCTTGGCCTACAGCAGCATAACTAAGGGATGGTTCAGGACTCACCCAAGCCAGCCGTAAATATAATCTTTATCAAAGAGCAAGGTCTTAAGCCTACTCTTAAATCCCTGACCCAAAGTGAGACCTGATTCCACAAGAGAGGAGCTTGATAACTGAAGGCTCTGGCTCCCATTCTATTTTTGGAGACTTTAGGAACCACAAGTAACCCTGCATTCTGGGAGCGCAGTGTTCTAATGGGGTAATAAGGTATTATGAGCTCTTTAAGATACAAAGGTGCCTGACAATTAAGAGCTTTGTAGGAGAGGAGAAGGATTTTAAAGGCTATTCTGGATTTTAAAACATAACTGTGGTTTATCACACCTGAGTTCATTTTCTCTAGCCACACCCAGGCCTGATTACTGCCATACCTATTCTCAATCAAGAAATCACTTAAGTAGGACCTGCCTGACAAGGTGAAGTAGACCAAAAGATCTTCAAAAACTAGACACCATGCCGAGATCTAAAGAAATTCAGGAACAAATGAGAAAGAAAGTAATTGAGCTCTATCAGTCTGGAAAAGGTTATAAAGCCATTTGTAAAGCTTTGGGACTCTGGCGAACCACAAGTGAGAGACATTATCCACAAATGGCGAAAACATGGAACAGTGGTGAACCTTCCCAGGAGTGGCCGGCCGACCAAAATTACCCCAAGAGCGCAGCGACGTCTCATCCAAGAGGTCACAAAAGACCCCACAACAACATCCAAAGAACTGCAGGCCTCACATGCCTCAGTTAAGGTCAGTGTTCATGACTCCACCATAAGAAAGAGACTGGGCAAAAATGGCCTGCATGGCAGAGTTCCAAGATGAAAACCACTGCTGAGCAAAAAGAACATTAAGGCTCATCTCATTTTTGCCAGAAAACATCTGGATGATCCCCAAGACTTTTGGGAAAATACTCTGTGGACTGACGAGACAAAAAGTTGAACTTTTTGGAAGGTGTGTGTCCCATTACATCTGGCGCAAAAGTAACACCGCATTTCAGAAAAAGAACATCATACCAACAGTAAAATATGGTGGTGGTAGTGTGATGGTCTGGGGCTGTTTTGCTGCTTCAGGACCTGGAAGACTTGCTGTGATAAATGGAAACATTAATTCTGTTGTCTACCAAAAACTCCTGAAGGAGGCCATCTGTTTGTGACCTCAAGTTGAAGCAAACTTGGGTTATGCAGCAGGACAATGATCCAAAACACACCAGCAAGTCCACCTCTGAATGGCTGAAGAAGAACAAAATGAAGACTTTGGAGTGGCCTAGTCAAAGTCCTGACCTGAATCCTGTTGAGATGCTGTGGCATGACCTTAACGTAGCAGTTCACGCTCAAAAACCCTCCAATGTGGCTGAATTACAACAATTCTGCAAAGATGAGTGGGCCAAAATTCCTCCACAGTGCTGTAAAAGACTCATTGCAAGTTATCGCAAACACTTGATTGCAGTTGTTGCTGCTAAGGGTGGCCCAACCAGTTATTAGGTTTAGGGGGCAATCACTATTTCACACAGGGCCATGTAGGTTTGGATTTTGTTTTCCCTTAATAATAACAACCTTCATTTAAAAACTGCATTTTGTGTTTACTTGTGTTATCTTTGACTAATATTTAAATTTGTTTGGTGATCTGAAACATTTAAGTGTGACAAACATGCAAAAAAATACGAAATCAGGAAGGGGGCAAACACTTTTTCACATCACTATAGAAGAAGAAATCTAAGTTTTAGATAACTGTCAGGGTATTTTTGTCTGTTTAAACTGAAAATGCTTACAACAATCAAAATGTTGAAAACATTTCTGAAGAAATTACACATCATTCTGCTCATTTCAGGTGTGTTGTCAAATATTTTGGTGATTTTTGATCCAAGAAAATTTTGTGCATGTAGTACAAATTACTGCAAGATATTAAATATTACTCACTGTTTGACCGATCTCAAAATAATTTTATACACTTGATGTCAACCATCGAGAGGATGTCTGTATAAATTTTGCTAACATTTGCTTAAAGACTCGTGGTGATATAGATAATTGATTTTGCATATTTAGAAATATATAGAGTAACGGACGTCTGAATTGGACAGCTTGCAGTGAGGCAAAGTACTGTCACGATTCAGTGGATGTGATAAAAAAAGTTTCAGCTCTGTAGGAGGTGTGGGTGGGACATATGATATAGACTAATTCTTGATAAGCTTTCAACACATCATGACATTAAAATGTCCGTGGGACCTGGAAGCATGCATGAAAGAATTAGGACTGAGGAGACGGGGCAGCTAGCCTACTCTTTAACATCAGGCTATCAGAGCACGGATATTGCGCAGGCAGATGTTTGGATACAGAACTGGCTGATTTTAAAGCAGAAACATGGCCTCTGTGTTCAAAGGGAGATGATAATGTGAATGCCTCGTGAACCGAACCCACACAGAACTTTGTAACATGTTGTAGGCGTGTAGATGGGTAAATGACAAATTAAAACCATTTGGTCGGGTTCTCCCGCAGAATCATGTGGCTCAAATATGGACCAACAAACAAACAACCCCGAAGTAATATAAAATGACTTCTATATCCAAACCTCTATATCCTTCTATATCCTTGTTTCAGAAAGCAGGTTTAGTTTAGTGAAAACTCTGAGTTTGTTAACCCTGAGATTTCCGTTCCAGAAAGAGAGGTAACTTAACTGGTTTACTTCAACAACATGACCACTTTCATGATTAATCTGTCATCAGTGTAAGGACAGAGACAGCGATCTCTAGACATCATTGATTCATCCTCAGCTCTGAATAAAATCTATACATTGTCCTCTATAGCACTGTGACTCGGTGGACATTACAGTAAGGCAGCTATCAGGTTGTCAACATCTCCGAACACCGAAACATTTACCATACATTACTCTATCACTGTTTAAATAAAACAAATCTGTATGAAGACACATAAGACACTGATCAATGAAACATTTGTCATGTTATGACTGGTCGCACTGATGGAACATTCCTATCATAGTTAGCATATCATGTTGGACATTATGTGAATATTTCTGAGTGAGGATGATTGTGGTGCAGCTGAAACAACCTTAAGATTCTAAAACTTCACTAAATGTAGTTTAAAGGTGAGTTTTATAATATAGAATATAGGCTGCATGTAGTCTTAATGTGTTTTGACAGCATTTCAGCAATGTGCTGTTGAGCAAGATATTTAAATGTAAAACAGACGTAACATTTTACAGTGAGCGTGTGTGCTATCAGTATTCTAAACTATACCTGGCCCAGTCTCCAGGTAGTTATGAGTGCTTCAGTTCTAATTTACACAAACCTGGATTAACATTTATTAGGCTTAAACAAGAGGCACTGTGGCGAGCTGTTTATTTGAAATCCCGGCTGCCTGCTGACAAGCCAACCAGACAGAAAGCGGGATGGGCGGCGCCTCAGCAGCTGGAACCAATCTCATACAGGGGACCATACATCCTACTTAGCATACATATTGAAAACACTAAAAAGGGTTAGACACACGGGGCAAGCGCAGGTGCCGGCTACGGCCGTAACGCCAGCGATTACATTTATATGAGCTGATTGCAGGGCCACCAACACAATTAACTCCTATTGAGCAGGACTGTAGCCAAAATTTTAGATATACTGAGGTCATGTATCCAAATCCATCCAACACAACCCTAAAAAATTTTACCATACCAAAAACAAAGTCTGCAAAATGTTCTTTCCCCCCCATTTTTAATTCTTAATTTGATTAAGTGTTCAGTTACATTTTCTGTAACCTGTGTAAAATTCTACTTGGTGTTTCATAGCAGTCTTCTGTCAAGTCTTCTCCACAATGTAGAATAAAATTCTGGTTGGAAAAAAAAAATTATATATTTAAAGTATTTTTGTTGGCCATTGATTCCAAAAATACTAAATACCACTAATGGTAGTGGCCAGTAAAATAGTACTATGTATAAGGTTCAATTTGGACATGACCTTAGTGTCCTCAAAGTTAGCTACAGCTCTGCTATATAAAAATACACAAGTTTGAGTTTTCTTTAACTTTAGAGGTCAGGACAACAACGTACTCCTGAACATCAGCTAAGGAGACTAAGACTAAGGAGCTGATAGAGGACTTTGGGAAGAAGCAGGGAAGGAACAATGCCCCCTAAATATCAATGGGTCCTCAGTTGAGACGGTGGACAGCTTTAAGTACCCTAGTGCCCACATCACCTAGACCTGGGCACTGCATTGTGAGAAAGGTAAGGCAGAGACTGTTTTCACTAAATGAGGTCACTGCCCAAGACCCCAATCATAGACAAATATTTATTCCTATTCTATTTAAATTATTTTTAATGCACAAATTGAAGGAACTGGCAGGTTTACATTTCATTGTGATTCTACCTTATATGATTACGACAAATAAACTTTATTGATTGATTGTATGAAATAAAGAGAGAAATAGTCTTATGGTTGATCTACAATTTATCACAAACACATGCAAGTTTTTTCTCCTCAGCAGCAATGTTGAAACTGTCCCCACACATACAACTTTTTTTTTTCACAATACTGACCCCAAAATAAAAAAGTGAATATGTGTTTGTACAGTATGTGTGCGTGTATCTGTGTGGCAACCAGGCCATAATCAAAGCAATGAGACTGGAGAATTACACCATCCAGCAGCTGTAGCATGTGTGTCTCCTTACCTGTGTGAATCTAATATTGCAACCCTCTTTATACACTTTACTTGGGAATGTACTCCAGTGGCTGTGCCTACATGTCAGTGTGTATATGTCTGCATTACTCTGCTCTCTGCATTATCCCATTGGCCTGAAGTGCTTCTGTAGCAGGGTCTACTCTATCTCTTTAACAAGGTGCTACCAGAAATAACATGACCCACATTAAAGACCAATTAGAGAACATAACAGGAGAATCTCACACTCCTATTGTCATAAAGAACTGATGGATTTCTGCCAGCCAAAAAGTTAAAATGCTAGTTTGTCATTTTTTAAAAGAGCTTCATTACAAGAAGGTTTGTGGTGCCTGCATGCTCTTTATATGCTAAGCCAGCTTCACATTAAGTCATTTCTACCTGACTGACAGGTTAAACAAATGAATCAGCAAACCTACATGAATACCTGACACTGACATGTGTCAGTTATGCACATTGAAATCAGGTTCTTTTGTACCAATCACCAAAGAGTTATTTCTGTATTTTTTTCAATTTCTTGTAAATTTTACTGATCTTCAGTGATCTCCGTCTTCCTGCTACAGGGCCCCCTAAAGGGCGAGAATCTTTTTGAGGAATTCTTTTGCATTACCTCGCAATACTTTTGCATTACCTCGCAATAGTTTTCTTCCTCCATTCCATCTTAGCCATATGTCTATTTGTAATGGAAGGTAGAGTGGAGATTCTCAAGTTAATGCATTTGGCATTGTTTATGGACACCTCACATTATATGATGTCCATTGCAAAGAAGTTATCATATAGAACATTATCAAACTTCTAGGAGCTGTATGTATAAGGAACATCAATTATTGCTAAAGCAACAGGCCTTCTACCAAACCATGTTTCAGCATTGAAGGTTACATTGATTTGTTTTGTGCAAAGAACAGAGAACCCTGTGCAAAAACACAACAAGCTTTCCAACTTGCATTGGTCTGTATCTCTACAAGTGGTTCATGTTGTCTCCTCCTTCTGTGACAGAACCACAAACTCTGTTTGCAGCATTTCAGTTTGTTGCTTTTTTGATTCATACAAATACAGTACATTAGATTTATGAGGTAGATTCAACTGCACATCTGTAATTCCGCCTCTGGAGACATCACCTTTTCCTCAGTGAAACCCCTCTTGGGTACAATACAGTACAGAGTACAGTAACTGTTGACGTATGAAACCGACAGCATCCTGCAGATTACTGTACTGCTTTCTTCTGGAGAGACCTCTTGATCTAAGAATTCATTTAAGTTTACTTTCACTAATTACATAACCATGCATGCCTATTGAACAGTAGTAGCCTACTATATCAGCATATTTAATGCCAAGTTCAAAGTAAAATTCAATTAGCTGATATACTGTTGCGTTGCGCTGGGAGCAACTGAGTGGAAATAGACATATGGCTCTGATGGAATGGAAGAAGAAAAGTATTGCATGGTAACGCAAAGTTTATTGCGAGAGAACGCAAAATATTGCGAGGGAGCACAAAACATATTGCAAGGAAACGCAATACATTGCGAGGAATTGCAAAAGTAGTCCTCAAAAAAGGGGGGCTCTGTATCCCACTGATTCAGCTTGCTCCATTTTAGATATATCACATGTGTTGAGTTTATTACGTTCAACCTAAACAAAAACAACAATCTGAAATTGACATAGAGTAGTATATATAGTTTGTCCAGAAACTCTTTAAGTTGATTATATTTCAGGGCTATGGTTGTATTAATAGAGCTGGATATGATGTGGCAGAATCAGTCTTTGTGGGAGAAATTTGGGAGTGACTAAGGGGTTTATGGGTGTAATAGAATTGTGACACTTTGACCAAAGTATGGTTTCACAAATGAGGCCTCAGGCCCTGTGATTATGTTGTTTTGGCAACTAGACCGCATGCTAAACAACATAATCAGAACGGTGGGTGGTGGTTTACAGGTTACATCATCTAAAGACAAAGAAAGAAACTCCATTCCAAGTTATCAGTATAAGAAGAACAGAGACTTCTGGGACACTTCTATCTTATGATAGGAACATCTAGTGCTCCATAACCCAAAACAATATAATCACAGGGCCTGAGGCCCAGAAGTCAGAAATTCTCATTTTTATCCAGTTTTCAAGCCACAATTTTATACTACACTTTTCGATCCTAGTTGTTTTATCTATATGTTTTAACAAGGTAAAATATTTAAGTCAGACATTTGAGATTGAAATTGGCTGTCAACTGGATGTGGCCTACTGGACTGCCTCGACAGCCAGTCGCTTTTACTGAGGATTTTAAGCTTTTAGCACTTTAATGGACTTTTATGGACTAACTGCAAGTGTGATGGCTGAGTGTGGCTCTGAGTGTTGTTCTTGTCACCTTACCATTTCTAAACTGAAGATAAGAATCTCTTGTCTGAAAGCCGAGCTCAGAGAGAAAGACAAGCTAATCCTGGAGTTTTCCACTGTCGCCACGGCCCAGGCAAAACACCTTGCGGCCCTCAGCTCCTCTTGGTCCGGCAACCGAAATGTGACCAGCCCATCTCACTCCCCTGACTACTCCACTCCAGTAACGGACAATGATTCCACTCTTCCATGGCCCAGGTCCATCAGCTCAGGAGTTCCAGAGCCTGAGGCTGCTTCAGCACAGCCTGTGGTTCCTCATGGGAGCAAAGCTCAAAGCAACGGCCAGCTCTACTCCTCCCAGCGGAGGCACAGTTGCTCGTCGGCTGGGCCAGAGTGGGAGCTTGACTGTGAGTGAGTTTGACTCCATTTCAACTGGAGCACTAGACTGTAGCTAAGATAAACATGCTGCAAAGCACCCATCCCCCCGTCCTCCACCTTGGGACATCCCACTGGCCAACAGGTATAACATCCTGGATATGCAAGAGTTTCCTCCACTAGAGGGACGCTCCCACCCTCCAGCAGTCAAGTCTTCTTCCTCCTTCTCCTCTTGCCACAGGCTGCTGAAGAAGGCTGTGAGAACATCAGGGGGTCTCATTTGTCCAGAGACAGCAGGGAGGCCCTCTTTCAGGAGGGAAGCCGCCCCCCTCTCTGCAGCAGTCCCTGGTTATGTCCTTCAGTCTCCCTCATCTCAAAGGAAGCCTTCCCCCTGGCAGTTATTCCAGCTCCACGAAGAAAACCTCCACTGCATCCTGCGCTGCACTGCACTCCTCCCATGCCATCCCATTTAACAACTGTAATCATAGGAGACTCCATAGTCCGGAATGTCAGGATGAAGTTGGTGAAAATATACAGTTTTCCTGGTGCAAGGGTCCAGGAAATAGCTAGCAAAATCCCAGAAATTACACAGGACCATCCAAGGTTGGACCGAATTATTGTCCATAAGGGAACAAATGACATCCCGAATCAACCGTCGGAATTGCTCAAACTGGACTTGACTCTCTTGTTGAAGGTCCTGGAGACACAGAAGTGCCATGCTTTCATCTCTGACCCAATCCCAACTCTTGACCGAAGGATGGGCCACTTTAGTCGCCTGCTGAGTCTACACACCTGGCTGTCAGCGATTATGATGTGACTTTCTTTCTTTTTTTTGGAACTTTCTTTTTGTTGGCATTTTCAGGTTAAGAAGAAGAAAAAAGGAACAAGGTTTGGTATGAGCAACACAATAGTACAGAGCAGGGTTTTCAATTATCCAGACAGTAGGTTACATCCCTTAATGTATGTAGTCCATATTTTCCAGTATTTTATATTGTTCAAATCATAGTCTTAGGGAAAAGGTCAATTTCTCCATACAGTGAATTTCGTTGAAAATTGCAATCCAGTTGTACATGTGATGGCTTTTTTGCTCGCAGCCAAAAGCACCTTATAAAGATATTCAGGCCATGAGTTTGTCCAGGATTTTGCCCAGGTATAATACAACAAAAGAGCAGCCAACTTCTATTCCAAAAATGTTCCTTACTTCTTTGGCAATCTCCTGCCAATGAATGAATTAAAGTGCAGCCCCAAAACATATGAAATTGATCAGCCATTGATTTACCACACTGCATCCAACATACTGTCCCTGAGAACCCTGCTGAAAAATTTTTAATTTAGGAGTCACAAAGTATCTTATGTTCTTCTGGCAGAATTCTTGCCAGGATTTTGAGTTGGTAGTCCTAGCTTGACCCTCCCAAATATCATTCCAATCATCCTCAAATATCTCCAGGCCAGATGCCCTCTCCCAGTTTTGTAATCTATTATATATTCGCGATACAAGATGTTTGTTGTCTTTAGTCTTATATGCATCAGTGAATATGTTAATCGAGTTAGGTTCATCAGCCTCCGTTTGTTTGATTTCTGTATTAAAATAGTCTCTGACCTGGAGGTATGTGAAGAATTTTTTTTCCCAAGATGATAAAGGTGGCTAAAAGACTCCAAGCCACTATCACTAGCTATAGTGCAGTAAGCTGTTACACCATTATGTGTCCACTGCCTAAATTGCATATCTAGACCAGAAGGTTTAATCTCTGGATCGTATGCCACCCATTTCAGTACCCTTAGATGCTTCTCAAGGTGAAACCTTTTAGAGGTCTTAAACCACACCCTATGAGCTGCCTTGGTCCATTGGTTTGGTTTGTCCAGATGAGTATCCTGGTGTTGGCAACTATCTAATATAGACAGTGCCAGTAAATCAAATTGCTTTAATTCTAAATCTTTCCATTTGGCTGCTTAGTCGGGATTGCACCAGCATACAAGAGATTTCAGCTGGGCGGTAGTGAAATAGTCCTCAATACATGGTAGGGAGAGTCCGCTGTTATCTTTAGAAAATTGTAGGGTCCTATATTTAATCCGAGGTATCTTACTTTTCCACACAAATCTTGAGATCATCCTATTCCATTAATTGAAATCTTTAGGGGGAGCTGCAACAGAAAGTGACTGGAATAGGTACAGAAACTGTGGAAATACATTCACTTTTATCATTTCAATTCGGTTTGACATGTCTAGTGGCAATACTGTCCATCTCTCAAAGTCTGCATCGCAAGTCAGCATTTGGTGTAAAGTTATAAGAGAGCATTTGGGACTTATGTGTGTTCTATTTATATGTTCAATTTATATCCTGAGTATGAGGCAAACAGTTCCAGGAAGAACGTCAATCTGGGTACACTTCTCTTTGGGTTTCTCTGAGTAAGCAAAATGTCATCTGTGAATATGCTTATCTTATATTCAATATCCCCAATTAAAATCCCATTAATCTCTGGATCCTCCCATATTGCCTGGGCTAGGGGTTCTATAAAGAATGCGAAAATTGCAGGGCTTAGGCTTGGCGACACGCTCTCTCTAATTTAATGGGTCGGGATAGGTATCCATTAATTCACATAGTCAACCACATGCAGTGTTCATCTAATATTATCCTGTGTTTGTCTGTCTCATACAAGGGGGGGTATGCAAATGCCACCTAGAATTTTGAAATAGTAATAATGCAGTCCTTGAAGTTTGTTTCATATGGGAGTTAAAGGATAAATCCTGATCAAACATAACTCCAAGGTTCCTTACAGTGGTGCTAGAGGCCAGGGCAATGCCATCTAGAGCAAGTAAGTAAGCTGCCTAGTTGGAATGGGGTCTAAGAGACAGGTCGATGGCTTAGATTAATTAATCATCGAAGTTAGTTGAAGAAGGTCAATAGAAGCAAAGCAGTCAAAATATATGTAAAGTTTTACAGTTGTTTCTAAGGTTCCTGTGTTTGAAGATAAATTGAAGGCAGGTCTTGATGAATTTTTTCTCTAATGGTTAAAATTTTATTATTAAAGAAGCTCATGAAGTTATTACTACTGAGGGCTATAAGAATACGTGGCTCAAAAGAGCTGTGATTCTCACTATAGCCCAGCTATAGTGCTGAAAAGAAACCTGGGGTTGTTTTTATTTTCCTCTATTAATGACGAGTAGGCTGGGCATTACGGAGGGCTTTCCTATATGTTAGAATGTATGATAGGACTATCTTGCCAGACTAAACGAGATTCTTCCAGATTGTTGGAACGCCATTTCCTTTCAAGTTTTCTCTATGTTTCCTTTAATTTGCGGGTTTGGGTGTTATACCGTGGAGCTAACCTTCTTTGTTTTATTATCTTCTTTTTTAGAGGGGCAACAGAATCGAGGGAGGATCCAGTGATTTCAAGAATTTATCAATTATTGAGATATCAGCTTTATCAGGTTGGGCGTATAAGTCCTTATAGTAGGGCTGGTGAATTTCGTCTAGTTTGTGACACATTTTATTATTATTTGGGTTCGTTATTTTGGAAATAGTCCTCTCAGTTTGTTGTTTACATAATCTCCATGATAGAAGCTTCAAGCCTTAGGACCAGTTTCATAATATTTGTGTTTGGTAAACCTCATTTTTCTCTCGTTTTCTTCATCATAGATCATAGATCATATTTATTTCTTGTTGGATGCATTTTAATTGGCCCAATATTTGTGGATCTCTTCGAGAGTGTTGAGCTTCTAGGTTCTTCATTTTTGACTACAGTTCTAATAAGTGTTATTCCTGTTTCCCATAAGCAGCGAAAGTTATACGTTTACCTCTTATTGCTGCATTCCAAGCATCCCACAGGACATTTGGTGATACTGTTCCATTAACATTATTTCTTTCAGTTCCTTCTTATATATTCTTCACATATTCTATCACTCAATAAACTGGTGTTGAGTCTTCATAGTGTATCCTTCTTTTTATTATCGAGGTGCAGTGTAAGATACACTCCTGAATGATCTGAGACACCTATCTTGCATTCGCTTATCCTGTGCCTATCAGTGATCTAGATTAAAAAAAAAAATCCTATCTGGAGTATTCTGTGTGGCAAGGGGAGTAGTAAGTAAATTGCTTTTCTTTAGGGTGTAGGTCCCTCCATACATAAATCAGACCAGATTACTTACTCCTCTTATGCAAGTTCGATGGATGTAGTGAGAGAGGACATGAAGTTAATTGGTGTGAGTGAAGAGGATGCAGAGGACAGGGTTAGATGGAGGCACATGATTCGCTGTGGCGACCCCTGAAAGGGTACAGCCAAAAGGAAAAGAAGCCTCTTATGCAAGTTCGAAAAGTCAAGGTAAGGTTGTATTTGAATATTCCAATCACCCCCACAGATTAGAGTTCCTGATGACTCTTGGATTAATAAAGTGAATTTATTTATTTATTTTTTGATAAATAATGTATCATGTCCTGGTGTGTATATATATATATATATATACATTTAATCAAGTAACTTCTTTGTGGTCTATCTTCCCTTTAACTATGATGTGACTTTCACTGACAATTTAAACTTGTTTTGGGAGCGTAGACAGCTTTACTGGAGGGATGGCCTCCATCCAAATAGAGACGTCTCTCATATGCTAACAGCAAACTTATCATACTGTTTACAGCATGCAGTATAGCACTACGCTCCACCACCCGCTAGGCATTCTGCCCACTTCCGGTCAAACACCTCAGTCTCTCCAGGTAACTGGCCCTGTAGGGTTTGATGTCCGAGCCATTGCCATATCAGTTCCGCTTATTTAACCATTGCAAATAAAAGGCACAGACCTACTAATATAGCTCACCTTGTATTTATCCTCTTTCCATTCATCTGTGTGTGAACTCCACACATAGTAATCATCAGTATGATGATAGGGTTTCTGGGTTTCTTGCCATAAATGTTCACCTGTTGCTTTTGCCAATTTTATCTCTTTTGAGCTACTCTCAACCACTTCCTCCCACCCCACACAGGTGTCTTTTTGACAGAATTTGGTCACTTACTTTCCATCACCACAACAATCTATGATAAAGTTTTACTTTTAGGAGATTTAAATATCCACATCGACAACCAGAATGACAAACTTGCATCTGAGTTCCTTGATCTTATCCATACTTTTGACTGTACTCAGTATGTCTTTAGCCCTACCCATCAACATGTCATTCTAATTATTACGTATGGCTTCAATCCGGTAAATCTCCAGACTATCAACATTCATGTTACAGACCATGCTGCTGTCCTTTTTAATGTTCCTCTAGTGCCTGCCGTCTCTAACCCGAGAGACCCTTGACTCTTTGAACCCATCTCTTCACAGACGATTGAGAAATATTGTAATACTTATGTCAGGCTTCTCAACAGCTTGACCCACTAGATTTATCATTCTGTGGAGGAGCTGGCTACTTGACAGACACCGTAGCTCCCTTTAAAATGTCTAAAGCCTGTCCTGCTTTAATGCAACCACCACTGTGGGTTAATGATCGCACCAGGACTTTAGAAGGGCATGTAGATGTGCTGAATTGAAATGGAAAACTTCGAAATTGGGGTGCAATTTCAGTGCCATGAAGAGTTAAAAGAGTTTAACAACACTGTAAAAGAGGAAAGATCAAAATACTTCTCACATCTTATTGCTGCAAATCCTCACAACCCCAAATTGCTATTTAAGACCATTAACTCCCTTATCCACCGCCCTCCTGATTCACGTGAAGCCTCTTCTATTGAGAGAAGTGAGAAATTTCGGTCCTTTTTTGTTGATAAAGTTTCCAGCATTACAGCCCAAATCATGCAATCTCTAGTTATTCTACCATGCAGAGAGGTATATCACACTTTCAATTGATTTCATCTGGTATCCCAGTCTGACTTACTGAGGATGATTAATGGCATGCAATCTTTCTCTTCTCCTTTAGATGATTTACTCTAGACTAGTCTGCTCTAGACTTAAGTCGTACCTGAGTGACAGAACCTTCTCTGTATCAGTTGGGAATGTCTCCTCTAACTTTACAAATATCACCTGTGGCGTTCCTCAAGGGTCTATTCTTGGCCCTTTACTGTTTTGTTTCTACATGTTACCACTGGGTCAAGTTATCCGCAACTCCAATATTTCTTTCCATTTGTATGCTGATAATACACAAATGTATTTGTCCATAAATCCATCAGACCTCGTCTCAGTTACTTCACTCACAACCTGTCTTACAGCCATGAGGTCCTGGATGTCAAATTACTTCCTAATGCTGAACAATGATAAAACTGAAGTGATGGTGTCTGGACCCAAAGCACACAGGGATTGCGTAAGCGTAAGAGTGTAGTAGGGCATTTGCTGTAAGGGCTCCACAATTGTGGAATAACCTTCTACTGGGAATCCGATGAGCTACCTCAGTGCCCGCTTTTAAAACTCTTTAAAAGTAATTTTTATAAAATGGCTTTTAATTAGACTTCTTCGTTTGTTCTAGGTTCTTATTAATTTATTGAAAGATTTGTATTGAGTGTCTTTTATGTTTTTATTTCTTGACTGCATGAACTTATTTTAATTTGTGATTGCATTGCGTATTTTCTGTTTTTATGTCTGTGAAGCACTTTGTAAACTTGTTTTTGAAAAGTGCAATATAAAAATGTATTATTATTATTTATTTTCTGTGCCTTTAGTTCGGATCATTTGAGTGGGTATATTTGCTCAAAGGATTTGTGCTTGACATACTGATTTTGAACTGCCCATGGGAAGTAGCCTTGAAGCTGTGTTTTTGCGGTTTACTTTTCTCTTAGAGCACCGGCCAGAAAAACTTTTCAATATGCGATAATTACATTACAGTATACAATCAACAATTAGAAGTAAGTGTATTGAAAAATAGTACTGAGGTATTAAAACTGTACAAACTGTAAAACTGTGCTTGCTCATGGTGGGATTTGATAGGTCTCTGTAACTAATATTATAAAGAGTACGGTCTAGACCTGCTCTATAGGAAAAGTGCAATGAGATAACTTCTGTTATGAATTGGCACTATATAAATAAAACTGAATTGAATCATCATGTTTAATTAGGAACGTTGTTTAAAATACAATATTTTAGTTTAAAATTCCCTAATTATTGATATTGATATTACTCATACCTCTATTACTGCTGTGCAATATCCTCCGTCTCATTATAACCTTAATAAGCTACACTTAACTTGACAGTTCATGCACTATTACCTTATACCGTATTATTATCATCAACTGGTAAACCCACTTGGTACTTCACACTTATTTTATTTTATACTTATACCCACTTGGTACTTAATTTATCAATTTGGCATCAATATAATCCACAAAGATAAACTGTCTTTCTGTACAAGCTTTTGTGGCCTCAACTTACCAGCCTCCTTTGTGGGTTTTAGTGGGAGAGGACTGTGAGAATGAGAGACGAACCATTTCATAAATTAAGATTTCTCATTAAAATAAGTGCAGGTTGGTGGATCAGAGACATGCCAAATTAAACACTGACTCATAACACTAATTAATTGCCTTGCCTTGCCCACAGCATTTTAGCAAATTTTGAGGGCCAGTTTAACAAAACTGCTTGGAATATTAAAAGTAAAAAGTAAGTAAGTAAGTTTTTCCGTCTTGGTCCAGAGATGTTTTGTCCCAATTGTGATGATTGCTCAAAATTTGTAGCGGAGTAGCGAAACAACAAATCTAGATACAATATATGGATAGATTCGTCTGGACCCACAGGATCCAGGAACGTAAAGTTTGTCGTAATAGTAAATAAATTGTAAAATTAAATACTTAAAATGTATTATTAATTTATTAAAATACTTCATGCCTAATGCATAGCATGAACAGTGAGATTACCACCTTTTTGGGGATTTTTCTTTGATATTCAAACCACAATCTTCAGAAGCCAAAAGCAGCACTCCGAGTTATTTGCTACAAAATGCAGCTGAAAACAGTCCAGGAGAGCTCTGCTGCATTGTCACACAGACCCATACAATGAATTGTAACCCATTCAGCTGAAGATGTCAACCCCAATAGTCCAATTGCCCCAGAGCAACACATTTCGGCTGCAGAACACTCCCTAGACGACATTTCAAAGAGGAGGTTGTGGGGGTGGGGGAGTGAGAACACGCTTCAGGGGAAGAAAAACATGGCGCCGATCTGGGAAACGATTAAATCCAGATTCCAACTGACAACATTTCTCACCCCCCCAGAGGGGAATGACACGGGTAGCGGCACAGAAAGAAAGGCGGAAGGAGAGAGAGATGGAGGAGGAAAGAGAGAGATTATGAGTGAGAATGTGCTGGTTATCTTAATTAAATGGAAGTGCATTTTATCCTCCTTCTATTGATATCTGCCAGGGGCAGTGTGTGTATTTCAAAGGGAAAGTGTGCTCCGTAATGTTGGTTTGGAGGCTGTATTTTTTACTCATGGCAGATGTGACTATTGCAGTCAACAAACTATTGCGATAGTCATTAAAAGGAACAACAAAGCTGAGCTCCAAGAAACAATGTACAGCTGCCAGACTCAATTTGGCTCCTGCTTTAATGCTGCAGAGCCACATGTATAAATAGATGACATATGATATGCATGAGAGAGAAAAAGAGAGTGGCGCATATTTATAAAGGTGTCTGTTTGCATTGATGCTTTCTCTGTTGTGTGTGTGTGTGTATCTCACCCATAAGCGTTCTATTTGCCAGTGTTGATACCATTCCAGGGACAGCAGCCAGGCTGCACAGGTCGCAGGCAAAAAGCAATGCATTTTTATTTCCCTTTCCTCCTATTCTGTCCTCTCTCCATTCATTTAGATTTTTGGAAGTTAATGTTAATAGTTTTGTCAAGTGCACTGTGCTCCAGGCAACATTGCTTAAGTGTATCTTTTGCAATTTAAGTGACTTGCTTTTTGGCAGGGACTTTTTCCCATTACTGGGAATGACATTTCATTTAGACTCCATCATTCATCATTCCTACTTTGGGCTCCAGTTCTTCTCTGTCTCTCCCCCTCACTCCCTCTGTATTTCCTTTCTTTCTCTCAACATCTCTCTCCCTTTATCCCTTCATCTCTACCTTTATGTTAATTATGTTTTACGCCTGTTTCATTTTGCAGTCTTTTTCTCTCCATTTCTCATTCTCCCTGTTCACATGGTGACCATGTTTGATTGACACTATACAGAGAGGTGTTTCTGTTATTTAGCATTTCCTCATTGATATAAATGAGCTGGGCAAAATAATAGAAACACCTGTCAGTATAATGCAATACAGTTCAACAGCACCACAAACTACATCCTCCAAAATGATCATAAAGTTGAATCAACACCTCTCTAAACAGTTTCAACAAAAGCTGAACATTACAACCTTCATGTTTATTGCAAGACTTGTATTAGACTGCATTAGTTTTAGCTAGGTGTATCTCATAAACTGGCAACTGAGTGTATATGAAAGCTTAAAGAGATGCTTAAAGAGAGTGTTTGGAAGCTTATTTCTTGTCAAGACTATAGCATAGAGTTGTGAAGTGGGGGGAGCTATTTTGATAGCTCCTGGTTCCGGAAGTAAAAGCCCCATTAAATTTTCCCATAGGCAATGCTATGTGACTCACTGTCGGCGCACTGTTCTACAACTTTGATGGGCATGAAACTCTCCTGGTTAAATCATCAGTACAAAAGAGTAGTAGAGTAGAACTGCATTATAAAATATCTGTTTGTTTGTTTTTTTTTGTTTTTTTACAAAAATCGTAGGTATAAGCCTGTGTACATAAAAACTTCAAGGTAGACATTAAAGGTTCAGTGTATTTGCAGAATATGGCGATAATATTCATAAGTATGTTTTCATTAGTGTATAATCACCTGAAAATAAGAATCGTTGTGTTTTCATTACCTTAGAATAAGCCCTTTATATCTACAGAAGGAGCAGGACAAACCTAACTGTATACTCTATTTACGGCCTTTTGTGTTTTTCGCGAGTTTTGTGGCCACAGTAGTTTCTCCTGCACGCTTGGAATGGGAGGGTGAGGCAGTTGGTCGCAATCTGCAATTTCATCACTAGATGCCACTAAATCCTACACACTGCTCCTTTAACCATGACTCCCAAGATGCATTTTATCAGAAACATCCAATCACTAAGCTTAAAATTCCATTATGTGCGCCGCTAACGGTGGGTGGAAGCTGACATAATAAAAACACAATCTGCAGCATCATCATTTTGAAATTTTGGTTCAATTGTGGGTGAATTCCACAACTATGAAGTCGTGTTTTGTTTTCAACTGTAACGACGAAGCATTTTGAATTTGCTACTGCTCTAATTCGCACTTCTGACCGGTCTCTTCTGCATGGCAAAGGTGGCCGAGGCCAAGTCAGAATGACGGACAAACCATGATTTCTCAGCAACAAAGTTGAAATGGGGGTCGTAACATAAACCTACACGATTGTTACAGCATCCAGGAGATCATGTCGTGTTTCTATATTAAAGGTCCAGTGTGTAACATTTAGGAGGAGCTATTTGCAGAAATGGAATATAATATTTAGAAGTAAGTTTTCCTTAGTGTATAGTCACCTGAAAATAAGAATTGTGTTTTCGGTACCGTAGAATAATTCAATTCAGTTAAATTTTATTTATATAGCGTCAATTCATAACAGACGTTATCTCATTGCACTTTTCCTATAGAGCAGGTCTAAAAAATATACTTTATAATAATATTTACAGAGACCCCCATGAGCAAGTACTTGGTGATAGTGGCAAGGAAAAACTTCCTTTTAAGAGGCAGAAACCTTGAGCAGGACCAGACTCTGGGTGGCTACCGGTTGAGAGAGAGAGAGACTTAAAATATTTGATAGTGTCATCCAGCCCATTGTGCTGTATGGTAGTGAAGTATGGGGTTCACTCAGACAAACATCCAACAGAATCTTTTACAAATGTTTTACAATAAACATTTTACACGTACACAGAGAAACACCAACAAATGCATATATAGCAGAATTAGGCAGTTACCCACTGATAATAAACATTCAAATGAGAGCGCTCAAATTTTTTGATCACCTTAAATCCAGCCCCCTAGACACCCTCCATTCCAAAGCCCTCCAAACCCAAGAGCTGAGCCCAGAAAAGAGTCCCCTATGTCAGTTGGTGCTGAACTACCCCCTCTCAAACACACTGTGACCAGTATCACAACAACACTGCTTTCCCAACACCAATCAGTGTAAACCAAATTATAACACAATGTAAAGAAACCTACATTGGAAAGAAGAAACTAAAAGCCAAATTAGATCAGACTGTTATCTGGTCCTAAAAAGAGATTATGGATTGGCAGAATATCTCTCTACTGTCAGAGATAGAAAGCAGAGACAGATCCTAACCAAGTACAGGCTCAGTGACCACAAACTGGCAATCGAAAAAGGAAGACACAAAAAATCATTGCAACCAAAAGAAAACAGAATGTGGTCACTGTTCGACAGTTGAGGTTGAGTCACAGATGCACTTCCTTCTACAATGTAAAACATTCAATGAAATAAGGAACATTTACTTTAACAAGTTCAACTCTGTAATCTCAAATTTCAAAGAACTTAATGACCTCTCAAAATTAAAAACACTCCTAGGAGAAGGAGACACAGGGTACAGTTGTATGCAAAAGTTTAGGAACCCCTGACAATTTCCATGATTTTTATTTATAAATATTTGGGTTTTTGGATCAGCAATTTCATTTTGATCTATCAAATAACTGAAGGACACAGTAATATTTCAGTAGTGAAATGAGGTTTATTGGATTAACAGAAAATGTGCAATATGCATCAAAACAAAATTAGACAGGTGCATAAATTTGGGCACCCTTGTCATTTTGTTGATTTGAATACCTGTAACTACTTAGCACTGATTAATTGGAACACACAATTGGTTTGGTGAGCTCTTTAAGCCTTGAACTTCATAGACAGGTGCATCCAATCATGAGAAAAGGTATTTAAGGTGGCCAATTGAAAGTTGTTGTTCTCTTTGACTCTTCTCTGAAGAGTGGCAACATGGGGGCCTCAAAACAACTCTCAAATGACCTAAAAAAAAAGATTGTTCTACATTATGGTTTAGGGGGAGGCTACAAAAAGTTATCGCAGAAATATAAGCTGTCAGTGTCCACTGTGAGGAACATAGTGAGGAAATGGAGGACCACAGGCACAGTTCTTGTTAAGGCCAGAAGTGGCAGGCCACATAAAATATTGGAGAGGCAAAGGCGAAGGATGGTGAGAACGGTCAAAAACAGCCCACAGACCACCTCCAAAGACTTACAACATCAACTTGCTGCAGATGGTGTCACTGTGCATCGTTCAACAATTCAGCGCACTTTGCACAAGGAGAAACTGTATGGGAGAGTGATGCGAAAGAAGCCTTTTCTGCACACACGCCACAAACGGAGTCGCTTGAGGTATGCAAACATACATTTGGACAAGCCAGCTTCATTTTGGAATAAGGTGCTGTGGACTGATGATACAAAGATTGAGTTATTTGGTCATAACAAGGGGCGTTATGCATGGCGGCAAAAGAACACAACGTTCCAAGAAAAACACTTGCTACCCACAGTAAAATTTGGTGGAGGTTCCATCATGCTGTGGGGTTGTGTGGCCAGTGCCGGTACTGGGAATCTGGTTAAAGTTGAGGGACGCATGGATTCCACTCAATATCAGCAGATTCTTGAGAATAATGTTGAGGAATCAGTCACAAAGTTGAAGTTACGCCGGGCTGGATATTTCAACAAGACAACGACCCAAAACACTGCTCAAAATCTACTCTGGCCTTTATGCAGAGGAACAAGTACAATGTTCTGGAATGGCCATCCCAGTCCCCAGACCTGAATATCATTGAACATCTGTGGGGTGATTTGAAGCGGGCTGTCCATGCTCAGCAACCATCAAACCTAACTGAACTGGAGATGTTTTGTAAGGAGGAATGGTCCAAAATACATTCATCCAGAATCCAGACACTCATTACAGGCTATAGGAAGCGTCTAGAGGCTGTTATTTCTGCTAAAGGAGGCTCTACTAAATATTGATGTGATTTTTCTGTTGGGGTGCCCAAATTTATGCACCTGTCTAATTTCGTTTTGATGCATATTGCACATTTTCTGTTAATCCAATAAATCTCATTTCACTACTGAAATATTACTGTGTCCTTCAGTTATTTGATAGATCAAAATGAAATTGCTGATCCAAACACCCAAATATTTATAAATGAAAATCATGGAAATTGTCAGGGGTTCCTAAACTTTTGCATACAACTGTATATTTTGATGCCCAATATGTATCAACATGCCACAACCTGAGGGACAATGAATGACCTAGACACACACGCACACGTTTGTTTCACTATCCCCATGGGAAACAGTCATTGACATAATGCTTTCCCTAGCCCCTTACCCTAACCTTAACCATCACAACTAAGTGCCTAACCTTGACCCTTACCCTAACTCTAACCATCTAATTGTAACCTGTACCCTAAAACCAAGTCTTAACCCTCGAAAAGCAGTCTCTACCCATGGGGACCTCAATATTTGTCCCCATGGGTTAGTGTACATTGAGGTTAAATTCCACACACACACACACACACACACACATTTATTTAAAAAATGTTGCAGTGTTTATATAGTTTTCACTTATTTGTATTTTTTAACTGCAAGTCTACAATTTTTCTTATTATTATTATTATCTTACTTAGGCCTGTCTGTATATACTTTAATATCACATTTGTGTTTCTGTTTATATATATGAATTTATTAATTTATGGAAAAGAGTTTCCACTTGGGGATCAATAAAGTATTTCTGATTCTGATGATTTCATTTCACACTTGCTTTGGCAATGTTAACGTCTTCCCATGCCAATAAAGCCCCACTGAATTGAAAATTGGAGAGAGAGAAAAAACAGTAGCACTATGCAAATTCCACATAGAATTTTAAAATAATAATAATGTAATGGTAGTGGTAATATTAATAAAGTAATAATAGTTATGATAATGATAGGATTAATAATGATAATAATAATAAGACTAATAATAATAATTGTAGCTGACTGCTAACCATGCCCACCTCCACAATGCCATTAAATCCTACACACGGCTCCTTTAAGTAACACTGAGGATATCATTTAAAGAAATAAACTGAAATGGGAATAAAGAATTGAGAAAATCACGTCCAGAACCAATGACCCCTCCCACTTCGCAACTCTAAAATCTGGATTTTCAGGCTCCAGGTCCACCTTTCAGAGCAGTACAAACATTCCGGGCTACCCTGAGATATTAAAGGAATTGAACATGCCCCACCTACAATCAAAAAGGTTATATTGAAAACCATGTCCTCCAATGAAAACTCTTTAGAAACAATTAGATATATCACCTACAAACTAGTGCCGCTATGGGAGCAGTAGAGTAGAGCTGGAATGATTAACAGAAAATGTATCGCCAATCGTTTGATCATCAATTAATCGTTTGTCATTTTTCAAGCAGAAATGCCATTTTCTGGTTTCAGCTTCTCCAATGTGAGGATTTACTCCTTTTCTCTGTAAGACATTTTTCACTTTTTTTTAGGAATTTTTAACCAATAATTCAATTCATTGAGAAATTCAAATATTGTATTCAATCTCGAAAACCAAAAGGAAAAAAATGTTCAGAATTAGTTTTTTTTTTTGTTCTTGTTTTGTTCTTTTATGTGTTTTCCTGTATTCATCTTGAAATGAAAAAACTAAAAAGTCTTATTTCTGTTTTTTCTGTTTCGTGCATACATCCATGGTTTTGTTGATTTCTGACTTACTTCACCGTGCACATGCAGAGCCATGAACTGCAAAGTGCACGGGGCAACTCGCAGAAGCACTTAGACTCAAAGAGAACATTTTAAAGCAATTTGAAATAACATATTAAAGTAAATTGTTAAGCATTTGAAAAAAAAATATTCACCAGTGATGACAGACGCTCAGTAGCCTGTTTTATTGCTCCTCTCAAAAATAGGAGATCAAAATCTCAAGCTCTTCCATGGCTCAATGATACAACTCAAGCCTCGCTAAGAGAATGTAGAAAAGCTCTTCCATGATATTTTGAGAAATTGAATCCTTCCTGTATATATCAGAAAATGGTTAAGGATACAAGAGCTGCTTTTTCTCAGACCTTATATCTAAAAACTGTCACAACTCTGTGGTTTTGTTCCAAACCATTGATTCTGTCATTAGCCCCTCAACCAGTCACAGCCTTGAAGCCTCCACAGAGTGTGAGGAATTCTTAGTCTATTTTACCCAGAAGGTTGATAATATAAGAGGCCAGATTTCACCAGCTGACATGGACTCCTCTGTTATGCTGGAGGATATTGTCTCTACTTGCTGCTCTGATGTTGTTCCAACAAAATTTCTCCAAAAGATGTCTTTGACACAGTAGGTCCTAGTATTCGGCCTATTGTCAACAGTTCTCTGGCCACAGGAATTTGTCCGTCTAGTTTTAAGCATGCGGTAGTACAGCCTCTTCTTAAAAAGTCTAGTCTTGACGCATCCGCATGTTACAAATTTTAGACCCATTTCTAAACTGCCTTTTCTATAAAATGTTTTAGAAAAAATAGTTTTTACCCAATTATTATTTCTGAACCATAATAATATTTTCGAAAAAGCAGTCAGGTTTTAGAGCATTACACAGCACAGAAACAGCCCCTGTCAAAGTAACCAATGACCTCCTCCTCACAGCAGATGTAGGAGAATGCTCAGTCGTGATCCTTTTAGACCTGTGTTCAGCTTTTGATACCGTAAACCGTGCCATTTTAAATGAGCGCCTCGAACAGTTGGGTAGGTATCTCAGGCTTAGCACTGAGCTGGCTTATATTGTATTTATCAAATAGGACTTTCTCTGTCACTAGGCAAGTCATCCATAGCAGACATCACCAGTGGGGTACCACAGGGATCAATTCTTGGCCCCATCCTCTTCTCCCTTGAAAGCACAAAGTTGCTTTTCATAGCTATGCTGATGACACACAATTATATTTACCCTTAAGATATAATGATCCCAACTGCTTCAATACCCTCAGAAACTGTCTAAAGGACATTAAATGTTAGATGTTGAAGAAATTTCTTCAGTTGAATGAAAGCAAAACTGAAATATTCTTATTCAGGCAGCACAACGCAAGAAATCTTTTCTTACATGATCTAGGTGACTTATCATCTATTTTATAGCCTGTGGCCAGAAACTTAGGAGTGATTTTTGACAGTGACCTGACTTTCGAGGAGCAGGTAAAGAGAGTTGTGCAATACTGCTTCCTTCAACTCAGAAATGTATCAGAAATCAAGTAATTTTTATCTCATACTGATTTAGAGAAGGTAATTCATGCTTTTATTTCAACTCATCTAGACTACACAACTCTGTCTCTATACCTGCCTCAGTCAAAAATCTATCTCACGCCTCCAGCTTGTTCAGAATGCTGCAACTCGAATTTTAACTGGCACTCAATGTAGAAACCATATTATCCCAGTATTAGCATATCTAAGCTGGCTACCAGTAAAGTTTAGAATTTCTTTTATGATCCTACTGATTACTTTTAGAGCACAGAAAGGTCTAGCCCGTAGTTACATTGCTGACATTTAAATTCTTTATGAGCAGCCTGAGATCCTCTGGCAACCGTTGTGGTTGTTTCACAGTCCAGACTCAAGGGTGACTGCGTTTTAGGGTGCCTGTAGGCTAGCAAAATCAGTTTCATCTTTTATATCCCTTCTAAAAAAAAAAAAAAACACTTTTATGTGAATTTGTATGTGTAGTTTTTGATCTGTTCTTAATAGCATCTCTGTTTGTTGGTGTATTTTTAGCTGTATCTGTTTACCTCATATATAACCTTTATTTTTATTCTGTATTCCTACTGTTTTGGATTTATCTTTATGTATAGGACTTAAACATTGTTTTTAGAAAAGTGCTACCCACCAACCCCATGTCATGTGTTCACAGCTGTACTTGTGTATTTGCTGGCTGTAATAGCTGTCGTGTAGTACGAACTAATGGTAGAACCCACAATGCAGAACACACAAGCGATAGTGATTAAAGTCACTCTTTATTGCCAAGCAAAAGGCGGAGAGGGAAAGGGGGGGGGAGATCTTCAGGGCGGAGTTCCCTGTGTAGCCTCCGCAGGGAAAGGTAATGGTAACCCAGGAGCGTCGACTGGTGGCGGAGGGCAGAGACTGGCCGTCAGTGGGAATCCCAACTCAGAGCAGGACGGTATCACCCGGGTCTGGCTCCGTGGAGGAGTAGATGGGAGGAAACACAGTGGAGCATAGGAGGGGCAGGCAGGCAAACAGAAATCCAGACAGGAGCAGAGATGACTGTGATCACCAGCACAGAACAACCCTGTGGCAGAACAAAGACCAGAATAAGAACGAGATATCAGAAATACTCAATAGTCGGTACTTATCTTGAAAATACTTGGGAGCCGCGACGTAGTGGTCATACTAGTGTACGTGGACGATCTGGCATTGGTGTTGTGGGAAAGCCTGGTATTTAACTGTGGCGACTGATGAATGATTGCAGCCAGGTGAGCCGGTGATCAGCAGCAGGTGTGGAACCCACGGAGTCAGACCAGGTGACATACATACACACACACACACACACATATCCAAGGACACGTTGGGGGACACAGAAGCCACATGAAGAAGGGGAAAACAACAGAGAACACAGGGCTGGAGGAGGTAAGGTGGCAAACTACCACAATAGCTCCACTTGAAAAAGCTTTGATGTCCTCTAAGAAATTGATTCATTATCGTTGCATAGTTGATCCACATATTTGCTCTGCATCTATTATGTATCTGCCGGGAGGGTCGTCGGATAAGCAGTGTGTAACTCCCCAGTTTGATGAATGCTGTATTGAGTGCTCAGTAGTCTACACAAAATGTTCCCCAGTGTATTCATCAGGTCATAACAGACTTTCTTAACATGGCTGCTATACCTGTCTGGATAGAGATCTATGAATATGTAATCCAGGAGATTATTATTGTATCAGTAAAGACATGAACGATTGAATCAATTTGTGGAGTGTCTTCAGTTGTCAGTTAGAGTGAAAAAAGAACATTTGCTGATGTCTTTCAGCTATTGTTCATTTCCACTGAAGGTGTGGTCAGCAGACAAAGAAAGCTGCCTCATTAACTCCCAATGCACCGAAATAAGGTTTACATACATTTTATTCTTTGCTCAATACTCGACAGTCAGAGTGTGCCTTCCCCATCTTTTTCAGCTTTCACATTGTTCCACGTGGCTGAGTTCCAATGATCATCTAATAACTTTTACTCGACTACAACTGCAGCAATCATAAAGTTGTGACAGAGAAATACTGGCCTTTTTGAAGAGAGAAATGCTTAAGTTTCTTTGATCTTCTTAAAATCTGACTGGCTACTATCGAAAGTTTTCAACCTCAAAGAGGAATTATCACTGGAGAAGCAGTGTTTCAGTATTGAAGGTGACCTCCGATCTTTCAGAATTATGGCTCGGCAAATTAAAACGTTGGTGCTATCAAATGGAGGAAGGCAAAGCGGATATACACAGCACATCAGGCTGGCTGAACATACATAGCAGGTGAATGCCTGATTGATCTCACTCCTAGATTACCCCGTCTCATGTAATTCCCCATCAGCACAATAAAATAAATATTCCCTTTAGTCTTTAAGTTAATGCAAATTCCCTGAGAGGAAGATGAGTGGAAAATATTTGAGCTGTGTACTGTTACTGAAAATAAGACTGCTTTTTTGTGACATACCTCAGGGCTGTGCACCTGGCCCACTAAGCATTTTAACATTGATAGGCTCAGATAAGAGAAGTCCATTATGTCTCACTGTCTTGTTACAGTGAGACACTGGCTTTGACGCCTCAAAATGCTTATTTTCTCAGAGGTCAGTGTACAATCAGAGCGTGATCAGTATTTCTGTGTCCTCTGTCTTGGAGGAAATTTCTCACACATTTTGCAATACTGTATAATACTGTATATTAATGAGACATTCCTCCTCAGATACATGACAGCATTAACCTTTTCTTCAAACACTTTAAACAACCTTTGTTTACATTTTCATGACAGGTGACCTTTTAAAGCTAAGCTAAGCTAACTACTGTCCTCACTAAGTAGCAAATGTGGAAGTAACGGGACATAATACCATCGCAAAACCTTTTACAATGGAGATCTCTTTGTAGCAGCTCTTGCATTCTGGTGAAATTTTCTGCACCAATTTGTGCCTATCTGCATCCATTTTTTGTGGAAATGTCTTTATTTATGTATCAATAAATTGCCAATAAATGCACTTAAGGGATCTACAGTGTACCGACCCTTTTTCATGTTTTCATTGCCAGTTGACAATTCAAAATATAATGGAATATAATGCAGTAAGGTTCTGAGGCATTCTGAATTAGTTAGCAAACTAGCAAATAACACTTCTAAATGTAAACTCGAAAAACATTACCTAGTAGCTCATTAGCTGCCATCACAACTCACAACTTACATGGTTTTGAGACTTTTTGAGAAAAAAATTCCTAATGTCGGCCCTCCTCCGATCCTCCTCCTCTGTAGCATGATCCCTCCCATATCATACACCCTCCTGGTGAAGCTAATCAATGTCTACACCCTTCCCAGGACACTAATAGAGTAAGCAATGATAATGACTACACTGCAGCAGGAATCTGACTTGGGATTTTACATTGAGAAGAAAATGTGTGAAAAACACACTACAAACAAGAGACAAATCCCCAAAAGACACATTCAAATTAACCAGCTCAACAAATAATGCACAATAGTAAAAACTATACTATATTGGCTAAACACTTGTACAGTTGTGACTATTTAGATTTTGCTATAGTATTGCCTTCAGAACCTTTAAAAGGCATTCATTTAATTTTCTATTCACACACACTCACCCTGCTACCCTGTGTTGTGTGTCACGTTAGTAGACTATAGTGTTGGCTCTGGCTGTCTGCTTGTTTGAGGTTACAGAGTGCTCTTTGGTGTGTGGATGGTAGAAAGCTGTGTTGTTTTGGCCTCAGCTCCTCTAGTGTTGCTCTGCTCTGGGTGTGTGTCACAGTTGGTGAGGTAATACAGCGTGAACATGATTATTGGAACTGGCCAAGCCTGGGACCATTTCCAAAACCACACACACACACACACACACACGGTACACACAGTCTCTGTGTCCTTCTGGGAACCTCGCCAAGCAGAAGGCGGTCCCTTCCTGACTCATATCTGCAGTATTCATAGCAAATAAATAAAGCAAACCTCTGTTGGGGGTTTTCTGCTTGTTGTGGTTGAGCTGTATCTTTTTCTGATTTGTATTCCACTGATTTGATGGGCATCTTGTTAACATGAAAATTTAAATATTTGAAAATATGTTCAGAGGAAATATAGTTAATTTAATACAGTTATTGATTTTGTTATATCTGCTGAATGTTTACAAACCCATGGTTGTGTGCGTGTCACTGCTTTAGCAAACAAAAAAGTAACCACGAAACATTTCAAATACACTTATTCATTTTATAGTAGTGTATTAGTATGCCAGATTATTACATTTTCCATCAAAAATGCCACTAAATCAGTATGTAAGAGCACAAAATGTGAAAACATTATACTGTGCACAAAAAAAAGTCATTACAGTATTATGCACTCAGCAATTTAAATACATTTTGACAAGGTTATTACGTGAGTCTGGGGCTCTTCAACCAGGCAAAAAATTATATATATTATATTATATTAATTATAATATCATGACATTTTACACAGGGGTGTGTGTGTATGTATGTATGTATATATATGTATGTATAGACAAAAGAGAATGCAGTCTCCTAACAAAAGTTAAATCACCCAAATGAATGAATTAATCTGTGGCGTTCTAACATTCCCCCTTTTCCCCTCAGGATTACACATCGAGTGCAATCCTGAGAGCACAACTGTCTATGAGTAGTCCATAGTTAAAGAGTTCATTGTCAGTTCATAGAGGTATCTAGGCTATGCAAAATAGTCAACAAGTTACAAAACAAAATCCAGATAAACATGACAAATATCGTAAAATACATAACCCATGTTTCTCAGTTACTCTTGGGGTTAGTGAGAACAGGAAGGTTAGTTATGTAAATTAAGGAGAGATGCAGAGAGTGGCACTTAAAATGAGTAGGACATGTGTATGATTGGCTGTATGCCATAATGGGGTGTGTCCTTAGCTAGTGGTCTTAAACTTGTTGTCTTAATAACAAAAAACTAGTAAGGAGCTGGTCCAAGTGTACTTGCAAAATGAACAGTGGTGTCTTAGTCTGACTACAATTTAGGCTTTCCTCAGCTAATAGCATGTCTGGCTATTACTGAGTTCAGAAATATGGAGTTTGCTGCTGTTGCCAACAAAACCAAGTTTGCCTATGTACCTGCAAGAAAAGTAAGGAATGCTAAGCTAGCATATATCTTACTATCAGTACAGGGTTGGACTGTGTTGTTAGCTATTGTGAGAAGCTAACTCTGGAGCTCTTGTGCTGTAAGTTTTTCTTAACTAGTGGCTCAGGGCTGTAATGCTCGTGGTAGTCAGAGGCAGAGAGGCTTTCAGACGTGCTGTCACTGTCTGATGGATTATGACCATGTTCTGATCTGTGGTCAGAGATGCTGCGATCATCATCTGAACAGTCTAGTGGCTGGTCATACTGCTGGGCCAGAATTTCTGAATATGGCCTTTTACAACTTCTATTGTGAGAGTGCCTATCCCAACGCAGTTGGTGGACACGGCAGTTATGCTCTGTGTCCCTGTGTTGCCTTCTGTCACCCCCCTTCAAGTTGTTGTGAGAGTGCTGTTTTGAGGCAGTAGGTCTGTGTGACGCTACAGCGTTTGAGCTGGCAGGCTCAGTGGTTTTCCCTCCTGCTTTGGAAGTGAAAACAGTTTCCTAAGCCATTTGTGTCATTTTCCTTAGCTCCTGCATTAAGGGGTTACTTTGATGCATCATAAGTACAAGTGAGTGCGTACACATGGGTTAAGGTTGCGCAAGAACAAGGACTTGACGGTTGAGCTCTCTTCTAAGCCTGGAGCATGCTTGCCCTGGGAGTACGCATGCCTCAAATGTTTGTAATGATCTATGGGATGTTCAAGATGAGAATGTTTAATTTCGACCGCTGCAACCATTGAGGCGATCTCGTCAGCAGTAGAAGAGAATTCTTCTGTTAGTGTTTGATGGAGCTCTCTGTAATCATTTCTGAGACTGGGAGGTTGAGACTGAATAAGCTTATGGACAACTTTCGAACTATTGTTCCACACAAGTTTAACTTTCTCCCTTTGGGTTGCATGGGGCAAGTCATTTAGATGGTTATCTAATTCACAAATAGTCATCAATGTGGTGATCACAGTTGTCTGGATCAAAATGTTCAATATACTTAGCTGTAAACTTAAGCACTTTAGGGACATTGTGAGGTCATTTCCAGTGAAGGCGAGACAACACTAGCACTATTGTAGACGTGTGCATCACATGCTACACTTCAATTCAATTCAATTTTATTTATATAATGCCAATTCATAACAGAAGTTATCTCAGTGCACTTTTTAGAGCAGGTCTAAACCGTACTCTATATAAAATTATTTACAAAGACCTAGAGAAGCACCTAAATTAACAACTGACAGCTTAACTAGATTGCATTGAACATGTGGCATTCAAATACAGAACCAAATTCTTACAATTCCTACAGAGTAGGTTCAACTTGAATGGCTAGCAGCAATAGCAACTCCTAATGCAACACAATGAGGGCTTAAAGTGGTAGTTATCAACTAACCAAAATCTAACAAATTGTTTTAGCTAATCTTTGGATGGACTATGAATCCTTGGATGTCTAGTCCTGTGGCAGACTAGGGCCTGTGAATGTAAAAACTTTTGCTAGTCTAAACATTTTAGAGCGGAATCTAAAATTTCGATATTGGCCAAAAATGATGCTGAAAATAACAGAATTATGAATAATTGCCAACAATACTATGCTTCATGCATGTGTATCATTTGTTGGGATTTACAATGGTTAAAGGGGGGCACCCCCTTGTGTAGGTGTGATCAGTTAATTATGGCTATCAGAACTATCAAAACTAATCATAAATAACTTTAATTAATAAAGTCCTCGGGGGCACCACTCTTTTTAAAGAGAAATGTTAGCCAGTTAATTGAGTCTCATAAAATACACTAAACTATCTATTTGGAACTCAGATTAACAATTAAATTGTAACCAAAATTACCATTGATAGCTAGTAGGTTGAAGGATTTGGAGATCAACATATAAGAGCTTGGCAAATTACTCACTCTTGTGCAACATTAAATAAGCCAGCATAATTATACACAAGCATGTATTTAAAAGATAAAGCAAAAACACACAATACGACTACCTCTAAATACACTAAACTACAGAACACAGGTTGTGTGTGTGTGTGTGTGTGTGTGTGTGTGTGTGTGTGTGTGTGTGTGTGCAGGTCTGGGTGTGCGCCAAAAGGAATTTGTGTATGTTTCTTTGTTCTGCCTCCGTATGTCTCGCATGCACGAGCATGAACCCACATGATCAGAAACAAAGAAATATATGAAGCGGGAGCTTTAAAGTTACTCTCCGCCGGGTATGGTTGTGTTCAAGTCAAATTAGAGGTGTATGTGCGTGGTCTGTTTAGGATAACAGTGACAGGTTAAAAGGAGTTAGTTAGCATGCAAAGACTCTGTCTGTGTGGAGCGTAACATAAACTAACATCAACTTAGGGTGAATCTGGTAGCCTCACGCTAACAGATAAACACGTCACAACAAAACCTCAGAAAAACACATCAGTAACGTCATGTGTACAAAAGTTAAACAGTCCTTTGCTTAGCTATATATTCTATACTCTATGCTATACCCAGTTGTTACTTTTCCCGTCCATGGGAGGGAAAGAGAGGTAGCTTTGGTGCTGCTGTTAGCTGGCGGTCAGTCTGTTGTAGACGAGCCAAGCTGGGAAGAATTGTGGAGTGCAGTGTCAGCTGTAGAGTTTGGAGGAAGCCGGTTGCTCCGCCTGTGGTTGTCCTTACAGAGTTAACCACTCGGCGTTAACTTGCTTTGTGCGCTTGTTAGAATGGGAAGTTAGCTGGCAGACTTTGTGTGTGGCAGCTGTTTGCGCTAAACTTTTTTGCAGAGATCTAAGAGGCCTTCGCAGTACTCTGGCATCAGGAGACTTAGGTTCTGCTGCATGTTTCTGCTCCAAGCAGATTACACGGCGAATCCAGGAGTAGAGAGTTCAGGCGGGTGAGCTGGTAAGCAGACACTGAGATGGGGACAGCCACGGTCTGTCCGTCGCAGTGAAGGATTCCAGGAGAAAAAGAACGAACAAATGATCGCTGACCTTTTTATTGACCTGGTGACATCCGGGTCACAGGTCAGACTGGCCAATATTGCGTTCAAGGGCTCTCAGGATTGTGGGACAAAAGAGAATGCAGTCTCCTAAACAAAAGTTCAATCACTCACATCATAATCAGAATCAGAAATACTTTATTGATCCCCAAGGGGAAACTCTTTTGTTACAGCTGCTCATTATCACATCAGTGCACACAGGGATAGAAGTTCTAAGCAAAAAATAAAATACACTATAATACAGGTCAGATAAATTAAGTACCAAGTGGGTATAAGTATAAAATTAAAATAAGTGTAAAGTACAGAGTGGGTTTACCGGTTGATGATAATAATACGGTATAATAATACAATGTAATAATACAAGTAGTAAGTAATAGTGCATGAACTGTCAAGTTAAGTGTAGCTTATTAAGATTATAATGAGATGGTGGATATTGCACAGCAGTATTAACACAGAATATTGCACTATTATGTCAAGTATTGGATAATTCAAATGAATTAATTAATCTGTGGAGTCCCAACATATATATATGTATGTATGTATGTATAAGTATTTTTGTGTATACTGTATGTATATATGTGTATCCATCCTTTATTTACATGTACGTCTGGCCTATTTTACAAACACACACACTCCTCACACACACACACACTCAGTGGGTGGCTGCCAGCCACGTGAAGCATGTGATGAATTCCATGTTTTGTTTTTAATGTTCATAATATTTATTGGACATTTAGACATTTGAGTTGCATCACAGCTGTACTTTTCATCTGTAGTGGTACATGATAATTTTGATCAGTTTATCAAAATAGCTCCATAAATAACACATTCATTTCTTTACAAAAAATCATTAATCCTAAACATGCAGACAACGCAACCAAGCCAAGCAAGGAGTTTCTACTAGCCAAACAGTGGCCTAAGTAGCTGAACATGTTTTATCTTCTGAACAGCAGACTGAAGACAAAGGCTGAATCCAAACATCCACCCACTTTACTTACAGACTGGGACCTCATGGACTTTAGTCATACTGTGGCGTGTGTGACGTGAAGTGCTCACCATCATTGCATCAAGTATGCAAGCCCACTGAGCTGCAAAGGGATAAAATGCATTATGAAACTAAACTTACACAGTCATTGCCATGGACTGTGTAATCCATCTCAGACTAATTTTATGAACGGTTCTGAACAGAAGTCACATTGGCTACTTGTGTACAACATGAAGTTTCACTATGTAAATAAACTTGTTCCTGGAGATGGGGGAATAAACTTGACTTTGTTATTATTATTGCTGTTGTTGTTGTGACATGTCACAACATATTGCTATGACTTATCCACCTTGACAGGTTCTCAGAAAGTCAGCAGAAAGTGATCTTGATGACTTGATGAATTGTGGATGTAGACACTATTTGATCCCCCTACACAATTCATCCCTGAAACAAGTAAGAAGTGAAGATGGCTGCTTATCCACCACTGAAGAAGAACAAATCGTACGGTCTGTCAAATGCTTACAGGGATGAAAAAGATCTATAAGTCAATGTTGATCCCATGTAGTGCTGGGAAGGGGTTGATGAGAAGCATTATTCTCTTCCAACTACAGGCAAGGCAGCTGGGGCTCAGGAGGTAGAGCAGGTTGTCCATTAACCACAGGGGTCAGTGGTTCGTTACCTGGTTCCTCCTGTCCACATGTCAAAGTGTCTTTGAGCAAGACCCTGCACCCCAAATTGCTCCTGATGGGCAGACCTAAAGGGCTTGCATGCCAGCTCTGCCGCCATCAGTGTGAGTGTGTGTATGAATGGAAAATTGTGAGACAAAATGTAAATAACTTTGTCGATTAAAGCTAGGGTATGTAATTTATTTCAGCATTTTTGTTATATATGTTTTGACACCAATCAATAAATCAAATGCTGTGGAAAAAAGGGAAAAAACTGTATCTGTGGCTGTCGCAGGCCTGTAATAAACCCATCCTATCTGGCATACACTCATTGTACATGAAAATGTGTTTTGGGGGAGTGGCTTTGGAGGGAGGCCTGAAGGGAGGGGGTGGGATTTTTTCAGTTTCAGATACTTTCAAAATCTAGCTGTGTGTTGCTAGTTTCTCCAATGTTACCTACACTAGCTTTAACGTACAAAAGTGCTCTGTAAGTGCATTTACCTTAACCTTACCTGCAGTAACTTCCATACAAACATATATGCCCACACACATACATGCACTGAGCTCATTTTTTCAAAAGGTGCTTTGTTGAATTAATAGTGGAGGTTTACTGAGCGTACAGGTTTCGATGAACACCTCGCCTGAGTAAATTTAATCATTCGTAAGGTGTGGATTTGAGTGTATGTGTGTGTGTTTGCAGAGCAGATTACTGTGGTGGGCCCTGGCCCTATCTCTGTCGGCCAGTCGCTCACTGTGACACGACACTCATATGACAACTCAGAAAGAGAGAGAGCTGTTATCTCTTTCCCTCCAGATCCTGCACTCACATCCCCCAACCTTCTCCTTCCTCCCCTCTCCTGCCCCTGCCCTCTTCCTTTTCTCTGTCTCCCCACTTTTTTCACTTTCATCTTTATTAATTCAGGATTGCTTTACTATTAATCTGTAGGGCTCAGTGTTTTAATCACAACAATTATGTAAGGATTTAAAGATAATTTAACTTTTTCAGGCTAGTCATTTTAAAAGTTACTGTAAGCTGCAGTGATACATACTGTAGTATATAGATAGACACACAGGGTTATATAATAATAATAATAATACTACGTCATTATATTGTGACAACTTATATTGCATCAGTTTAAAGCTGTTAGCAGTTGTGTTGTATTTATAATCTATTTATAGTGCAACAATTTAGAACATTTTAGGCTTTATCACATTTTTGACACATGTAGAGAAACATTTTACTACTTTATAGTTTTAGATTATTAAACTGTTATGTCATTACTACAAGTTATCCTAATTTAGATTTTGTCATCTACAATTTGAGTGTGTATTTGACTCTTTTTTTCTTATTTGGATTTAATTGCCTTTTCACCATCTTATCTTTTCCAGCTTTCCCTCCTCTTGTTTTTCCACCTCTAATTGCTATCCTCCTTTTCACAGGGATAGTGAAGGACAGACAGCAGATGAGTCCAATGAAAGCGTTGTTTCAGGCAGTGTTAATTTTGTTAACAAAAACTATGACAGAAAATGTTCGTCAACAAACTTTTTTTCCATGATGAAGACGAGACAATGACAAGCTAAAAATAGATCTTTGATAATAAAAACTATGACGAAATGTATGTTTTGTGAGTGAAACATGCAGGGCTTGACAATTATCGTTATAACTTGTCCGGGACAAGTAAACTTTTTGGTTGGACAAGTGAAATGCTTTATCATATATTGTCTTTCGAGTGAAACATATGGGGAATGTCACGGATACGCCAGGCTCCACAACCTACTAATCATCCACACCTGCTCCCTATCACACTCCTGCTCCCCATTAACTCCCAATCACAGCCTGCATACAAGCCCTGCACTCACCTCAGTCGAGGCCCGACCTTGTTTGTGACTAGGATTCTCCACGCTACTCAGCATTACACCTAGTCTCCCTTCTCCAGCGATCTCCCTCTCCAGCGACCTCCACACCAGTGAGGTTTCCCTCCAGCAGTCTCCCCCATCTCCAGACCCGTACACCTGTCAATAGAACCATCTATTTCCATCTCGGTGTCCCCAGCCTGTCTGTCCATAACAGAAGGTCGGACCAATACCGAAGGACGAGACCAGCATTCCCATAGTCCCTCTGTCAACTCTCACTCCACCATGCCAAGAGCCAGACCGGCGCCCTTTTTCACTTCGATGGTGGATGACAACGGTGTTCTGTGGCTATATCCATCGAAGCTCGATACGCAGCCCACAGTGCCAAATCCCTATCGGGGCACCCGTCTGGCTCGAGGCGGGTCACGTAGTCACCAGATTGCCCATCGGACTACCAATCATCAGCCGACTAACCCGCTACTCACCTGCACCGCTGCCCAGCTGCCCCATCGCTCGCCTGCACCGTCCCCCAGCAGCTCGCCAGCCTCCCCACCCAGAGGTTCGTCGGCTCCGTCTCCACTCTGCTCACCTGCTCCGCCATCCAGCGACCCACCAGCTCCACGGCCGTCTCCAGTCCCAGTGCCGCGGCGGCCTTCAATCCCAGACAATCATCACTCCCTGCTGGATCGCAGCAGTTATCACTTCCTGCTGGATCGCAGCAGCCAGCCAGCTCCTCGCCCCCGGACTCTCTGCCGGACCGCAGCAGCTCCTCGCCCCCGGACTCTCCACCGGACCGCAGCAGCTCCTCGCCCCCGGACTCTCCACCGGACCGCAGCAGCTCCTCGCTCCCGGACTCCCTGCTGGATCGCAGTCGACTCCTTTCCCGGCTGGATCGCAGCAGCTCCCTGGACTCCCTGATGGATCACAGTCAACTCTTTTCCCGGCTGGATCGCAGCAGCTCCCTGGACTCCCTGCTGGATTGCAGTCGACTCCTTTCCTGGCTGGATCGCAACAGCTCCCTGGACTCCCTGCTAGATCGCAGTCACCTCCTTTCCCAGCTGGATTGCAGCATGCTGCAGGACCGTCTGCTGGATTGCAACAAGCCGCTGAACCATTGGCTGGGTCACCACAGCAGCTGTACCCTCCTTCTCAGCCGGAATGGCAGGTTCCGGACTCCCAGACACCTCTGGTCCAGCCCGCTCCTCTGCCAGTCATCCCAGACCGCATGAGATCAGCTCCGCGCCTGTCCAACCCCCGGCCCGTCCGCCCAAGGTCCCCAGCTCCGTGCCAGGCCAATCCCCGGTCGTCCACCAGAGGTCCTCAGCCCCGCACCAGGTCAATCCCCGGGTCATCCACCGGAGGTCCCCAGCTCCACCCTGGTTCTGCAACCGGGTCGTCCGTCTGAGGCTCCCAGATCCGCACCTGTCCAGACTCCGGGTCATCCGTCCGAGGCTCCCAGATCCGCACCTGTCCAGGCTCCGGGTCATCCGTCCGAGGCTCCCAGCTCCACACCTGTCCAGGCTCCGGGTCGTCTGTCCAAAGTTCCCAGCTCCGCACATGCCCAAACCCTAGCCGTCTGCCCAGATCAACCCGCTCCCCATGGTGGAGGACGACCACCACATCAGCGGGTTTTACCAACCTTACAAACGCCTGGTGGGATAATTTTATTAATGAAGTTGTCGTTCCTGGGGAATGGCGAGAAAACTTTCAAATCTTTTCAAATCTTGCACGTTGTATTACCTGAGTGACGAGAGAAGACTCAAATCGGAAAACCAATAACGTTAATGCGTTTGGACTATCCCAACAAGTTGTTTCACTCATCATCCCACAATTCTGTAAGACCATCACCATCTTCCTGGGTCCAGACTAGATCAAAACAGAGTACAGAGCCCGAAGTGAAGAATCTTGTCGTCAACTTCTAGCAAATACACGGTAAAGTTATGCCACAATGCTAATCCACAGACTACATCAACAGAAACGGGAAGCATTCTTCGAATGTACAAGGTTGTGACTACAGCGTGTAACATTATGTAGGTTATAAGCATCATTGGCTAATGTGAACTCGGAGTATGTGTTGTGATATTGTGGAGTATTTGAGTTTGTACTTTGACAGAATGGATGTTGTATTTTCTATATTTAGAAAGACACAAAAAGACAATGATGGAAAAGAGAAACAAAATGCTATTGACGATATTTTAATAAAAACATTATCCGGGAGGATTTTGTGAAGAGCAGTCACCTATCCCTGCCTTATTATTTTTGTTCTGTTCCTGTTTACACCAACATGCGCATGCCCAGTTTACACGAATGGTCATGTGATATGCATTTCAGGCATGTTTCAGATTACTTCTGAAATGGAGCTGAAACGCTCATCTGGACAGAGATCGTTTTCATTTTAAAACGCCATTTTTAAACGAAAATGTGTGGATATAGCTTAAATCTAAAACAGCTGCCAAAATGAACACTGGTTTCAGGAGGAAAATGGGGAATAGTGGTAGGGGTGACAACCAAGCCAATCAAGCCGTTACACACTAGTGATTCCCACTTCAATACCGCCCCCACCCTCAGCAGTTCAGTACCCTTTTAGACACACACACACACACACCCACACACAAACACACACAGTAGGCTTCATATATCATCCAGTGTTTGTTTTGTTTTTTTACACACTCTACCACCTATGTAGTATGTGAGTATCACCTACAGACTCTCACACACACATACAGTACAGGTAATAAATATTTGATACATGAACATATAAACTTAAATTTATTAATCTTTTACATGTCATGTTGTTTTGTGTGTCTTATTGAAGATCTGGTCGTAATGATAATGAGAGACTGAAAAACAGCAGCACTGGTTGTTTGGCTGAATTATCAGCGATCAGTGAAACCTCTTGTGGTCGTGTGAAGGTCTGTCCTCTTTCAGTAGCAAAGTGTGATGTGATATGATGATGCAGAACCTCCCAGGGAGGAGGACAGGGAGAATGGCGTTCTTTTAACCACCATCTTTCTTCTTTATCCAAGTAGTTTAATTTTAGTTGGGGGATTAATGCCCTGCTCATCCTCCTGCAACTACACAGCACCAGCATCTACAGTTTGAAGGGACACGCAAAGTCACAGGTCACAAACCCTTTTGGAATTTCCTTCTTTATTTACTGTTTGTATGTCTCTAATGTGTTGTTTTTTGATATCTGCCTTTTTCTTTCACGCGCAATTAAGATTTTCTATTTTAACCTTTAGCAAAGTCTTTCTCCAACCAAACTGACCAAATAGTTAAATTGGCCTCAAATATAATTTTACAGTAGATTAAGGTAATTTAATTTCCTGAGGTATAACTTTAATCCAGACCTTGATCCAATCATATTTGAGCATATTTGGTGGAGGAAAGCTGTTAATTTATTTCCACAGCAGGTTATTTTCAGATTTTCAGAATTAATGCTTGTTTCAAAAAGATGTGTGGGATCATTTTGTGTTTTGATTCAATTTTGAGGGAAAATTTCCCCACATGATGCTGTACTATAGAGCCCAGACATGACGGCTGGAGCTGGTGTGATGTGGGGGAGGGGGCAAATAGAGAGGTGATTATTAGTGCTCCTCTGGGGCTTTTGTCTGGGCCCCATGAGAGAAAGAGGTTAACGCCACTTAGCCTCAGGAAGGCCTGCCGTTGCCCATTGTCTGTGTGTGCGGCTCGTGTGTGTGAGTGATGAGCTTCCCTGCTGTGATACAAAATCACTTACTATTTTCCTCAACCCATCATACCCCCGCTCCTGTCAGCTTCACGCTGACACAAAAGCCTACGTGTGTGTAGATAAACAAGGTTGTAAAAAGGCAAATGTTTGCAGTTGAGGGTAGTTGTGTTTTTGCCAAATGCCAAATGAAAAGTCGAGTAAATCACATTTCTGTTCCTGTCTAAATTTCAACAAGCCAATAGCTTTCCTCCCGGGATTTTCTCTGAGCAAACTGGACTCAGTTCAAGTTCACTGCAAATTCACAGTTTTAAAACAGTAACATTTATTTGAATATAGTTTTCTAGTGTAAGTTATTCAACAAACACAGAAACACACCTGATACAAAAGCAAAATCCACTGAGACCTAAACAATCACAAAGAAACTAGAAATAAGTGAAAATTAAAATGAATAAATGAGAAGTTTAAGAAAACAACAAGAATAAGGCTGAATGGGCACAACATAAACATGCTTTTTAACACATCCATCCATCCATCCATTTTCTTCGCAGTGCAGGCTAAGCAAGGTAGTCCAAGGTATTGAGATATTGTACCCAAGATTTTCCCATGTACACTTTAAGTTAATAAAATAAAGGTTTTCCAAATGTATGACAGAAATCAGTTCATGTAACCATTTTTTTGTAGTTAGCTCTCAGAAGTTTCCCAGTCATAATTATGACTTAGTTGTTGACATGAACATATGTTAGCGGGAACAAATGAAGTGTCGTCCAAACCTCTGAAAATAACCAAGACTCTGTGAAAAAGCATAATTCTTTTTCTATACATTGTAGAACAGATAAAAATATTTGACAAAAATGAATCTAACATTGGAAAATCCCAAAATATGTTGGAGAACAATAACATAATTTGACAAAAATAAAACTAATATGATGTGGATGCTTTTTATTCTGGCTTTCATTACTTAATAAATAATCAATGAATTTGCCATGTAGTATAAACTGACAGTATAGCTACAACTGAACAGGGCGTTAAGACCGGAAACAGCAATGTGTTGAAAAATGCACAAAGGGTTTGTTGATGGGGGTGTGTTGCTTTGAGTACCAGTGAGATGATGAAATATGATCCACAAAAGTAGGTTTGAGATATCAGTATGTTTCAACTCTTAGTTTCAGTATGTTTTATGGCCTGCATTGTTCTTATATTCTTAATCATTTAAATTCTTATGTTAATTCTGAATAATCTTAATAATAATACATTGCAAATCAAGAACTCCAAAACCCAGACAGATCACATGCACGCACACACAGACACACACACTGGCCTGTTGCTGTTCAGAAAAGGCTGCAGTTTTCTGTGAAGGCTGACAGACGTCTAATCCTGACCTGTGCGTCTTATTAGGCCACAGTGTGCATGCAGCCCCGCCACATCTCATTGTTGGAGATGTACACTCTTGCTTGGAGACAATATGTGGAATTGTTGCCCACCACCTTACAACTGTCCTTATGAAATTAATTTAGTGTTGTGATTAATCTGGCCCTTGTGTCATCTATCCCTCTCAAAACGTAATTATGTCTTTGAGGTAAAGGACAAATCAGACAAGCCTGATTAAAAATAAAAACAAAATGGTGACTGGCAGTAGAAGAGGAGCTGAGGGTATCAGATGGAAATTAGTTTCTTACTGTACAAGAGAGACCAAGAGGAATGTGGCAGAGAGAAAAACAAAGGTAGAAAAAGAAAAAGGGTAAAGAAAAAGGGACAGTGAAAGAAAGAAAAAGGAGAAAGAAAGAGAAGAAAACAATAATCTTGTGGCACAAGTTTAGAGGCCAAATAAAGTCAGCTTTTCTAACCCTTTTGAGCTCAGTCAGTGATCAATAACTAGTAAAGATAACAACAAAGGAGGAAGAGCGTTCCGAATTTTCAAGAACAATCAAAAAAGCTAAGGCAAATTCAGTTTCCCAAAAATGATGTTCCTTAATATTGAACATATCTTCAAACTGTTCATTGTCAATTTATTTAATTAGTTTTACTACAATATCTACTCCTGGAAATGTAAGTATGATTAATTGTTAATGGTTTTGTTTAGACAACTTGATTAGGGTTAAGGAAAGATGGAAACTACCAAAATAAGACCACTGTTGTAATAAATCGGAATCATCTCTTAAAGTAAAGTCTTTATCTTGTTATCAAGCGAGCTGGTTGAATTAAATGATCTTAGAAAATGTTTCTTTTTCACGACTACTTGTCAAGCACTTGTCCATACAGGCTTAAGCTGTGGATCTCTTCAGTAGTCCTCTGCCATTGTCTTTAGTATTTTTATTTATTATGTCACTTAAGGAAAATCTTTTTTCTTGAACAAGCAGTAAAAACAAATACAATTTGATTTTGCATTCAACCACCTCTCCTCCTTGTCTCTCCTCTCTTCTCTTTTAAATACACTCACCCCCCATCCCACACCCCTCCTCTGTTCTTCTGTAACCATGGTGACGGTCAGCTGAGAAATGGCAACCGTGGCCCTTCATTAGGTATCAACACGGGCTCCGACAGCCCAGATAATAGCCAATAAGCCTGTGTGTGTGTGTGTGTGTGTGTGTGTGTGTGTGTGTTTGTTTGAGATGGGGATGGGGGTTTGGGGATATGGCATTATGTTGGGCAGTAAATGAAAAGCCCCCAGGGACGAAGCTGTCATGCTTCAGAGAGTTATGGCTGTCTGTGTGTGTGTGTGTGTGTGTGTGTGTGTAGGAGTGGATGGGGTCATCCTTCACTTCTGCATATGTGGGAAGATGTGCACATGCCTCATGTGCATATGCATGCACTCACCTGTGAGGAGGGATTGACTAAGGCCTATGTAGAGGTTTACGGCCGAAATACATGGGACACGGATGCGACACGGCACATAGGCAGGGCGGAACAGGGTTTTTTACCTGCTACACAGACGCTGTCTTTGTAGTGTGTGGTTGGATGCCAGCTTCACTGTGTGCATATTGCGTTTTGCAGTTGGTTATGCAGGGTTTGGAAGCATACGCTATATTAACTGGTAAAATGAATTAATTAACTGGATCATTTCAACTACAGGATTGTGGATACACATTGATTTGATTAATTTATTTTGATCTGAAATGTAAAAAACCCACAAAGTTGTTGCGTCGCATTGCCTCTGGTACAATGAGGTATTTATTTTAATCATTTTGATCACAACAGATTGAACCCGTCAGTTCTACGTAGTTTTTACCTGTTGGATTGGCACGTAGCAGCATGTAGAGAAAAAAAAAAACATAAAGATGCGCAGTGCGATGCCTGCGGGGGTGCATACGGCTTCCGTGGTCAATGTAGCAACTTCAGTTGATTATAATTGCGCTCTGCTGTGGCAGATGTGTCAAATCACGTCCGTGCTATGTGTTTCGACCGTGGCACTCAGTTCATTTGATTCAAGATTCAAAGATTTGTCACATATGCACAGTACAGTAGGCAGTGTAATTAGTAGTTACCGTCCATCTCCATATACTGTGCAAGTACAATATAATTGAGAAAAAAATACAAAGACATTTAAAAAATAGGAACATTTTAAAGATCAAAATTAGGCAAAAGAAATTAAGAAAAGACAACAGAAAAAGAGCAAAAGGAGTAAAAGCAATGCAGGAAGAAATGTAAGTAAGTAATTTAAAAGTGGGTATAGAACATGGGATATGAAAAATGGAGCAATATTGGACACGGGAATGCGGAACAGAATGTGACCATTGTTACAAGAATAAAAATATAGAGGTAAAGCCTAACGTGTTTTAATGTTGTTAAGTAGCTCTTATTTGTAAGTATATATGGGAGTAATATAATATTCAATAAATATGCTTAGATATACTGTGCTGGGATGTTTGACCTGGTAGGCCTGCTGGAGGCAGAAATGTGCAGCTATGTGAAGTACAATTAGTCTAGTTCTGTCAGAGAGCTGCTGAGTTAGATTTCTGCTTGCCCTTCCAGTCCATAAATGGTCTGCACATTATTGTATGGATTGCTATTAGTATTTCATATTCCAACTTAGTAATTCGTACCCTCAGTTTAATAATTATTTCCCATTCCGGCTGCATATTTAGAGTAATGGAACCTTTTTATTCCACTTCAAACACTCTTTTCTGTGACCTTTGATTATGACAATGACATAATGTGTCACCTCTCCTGAACTCCTGAACCTCATTAACAACTATTAAAACTAGCTGATAATTAAAAAATGAATCACAATTCAACAACTTCATGGCCTATTTCTCACTAAACTGACTAACTTTTGATGGTTAGTTTAGTAGGATGTTAGGCTAGTAGGAGAAATTTCACAGTATATCCAGAGCTGCTGAGAATCCGAATCAAAGTCTAATGCCAGCCCATCAAGTAGTGTGCTTGGTCATTTGGGTGTAGGAAGGGTCAATGTTGTTGTCTGAGTGAAGAAGACAACTGTCAGTGCCTTCTATTGTACAGATAATTCCATCACAGTGTCAATCCATGTTGTGAATCATGTTTCATTTTCCATTTGGGATTATCTCTACTGAGGACAGGGCTCCTCTCAGAGACCCCTAAACCACTGACATCCAGTATCAGTGGATCACAGATCACAAACTCAGTTTATCAATCTTTTTCCATGTGTGTGTGTGAAGAAGCCATTGTCTGAACAGCTCAGCCTTCAATCTTTTGACGCCATCAAAATGGCAGCACCTCTTCTGTCCTTCCCCAGAGCTAATGACTCAGTGGCTCCATCCCCCTTCCCGCTGCTCTGTGTTTTGTGTTTCAGTTCCACACCGCCATTTGGTGCAGACATCTCAACGCACTATTGGTCAACCCACTAAACAAATGGAAATCCGCCAGCTCGCTGAAATTACTGATGGTTATCTTTCTTAATCCCCCCCCCCACACACACACACACACACACACACACACACCACCACCATCTTTACTTACTCCTTCCATTCAGCCCCTTCTCTTGTGCTTCTGTATCCTTCCGCCATCCTCTACCAACCAGCCTGCCCTCAGATCTCCTCTCTTTTCAGTGCAGAGGTAGCTGAGGATTTACTCTTTTTTTACTTTTCCATTTTATTTTCTCTTCCCTCACATCCCTCTCTCAATTTATCTTCCATCCAGAAAACAGCCTTTCCACCAGACTAAAAGTCTAGGGACCCTCTAGCAGCCCCTAGACACTGCAGTCTTCATTACAACCGACAAAATGACTGTTAGATTTTATAAACAACACTGTAAGGATTTTGCTATTTTATGAGCCTTACTAGCATCAGGGCTAAAATAGTAACAAGCATGCTAAACTAAATGACATAAAAAGTAATTTGCCTTCAACTTCTTAAAAGACCTATGTGCGTTTTGTGATCCTGTGCCCATGTTGACAGGATGACATCTCTTGTCAGTGCCCTATGTACTGTACAAAAAACATTCATATAACACTAACTATAAGGATCACCACCTAATGTTTTCTGATATGCCACTGCTAAGTTATTTATTAAGGCTAGGAAACACTCATGGTCATGGCTAAAAGAAAACCTTGTTGACTGTATGTAGGAAACAAGAACAGACCTGTGTGCTTTGTATGTCTAAACATCTACCCTGACTTCCCTAAAAGGTTTTACCGATATCATGCTACTCTTGCCTTTGTTCCTGACAGTTAACAGTCATGACTCGGAGTTCTTGAGGTTCTTGTCAGGAAAACATAAACATATGTTGTATAAATTATTTTAACAAATGATAACTGTTGTGACTTCTCTGACTCTCTCAAAGAGTTTCCCTACGGGGATCAGTAAAGTATTTCTGATTTCTGATAAGGACAGTCTCAAGTGTAGAGCTTATCCAAAGAGCAGCAGTGTAGGAAAGCATATGTGGTGGCTGATATGGAAGGGAGTCATCCTCTTGCCATTCATTTGCTCACACTGCTGTGTAAGAATCATCTATCAGAGACCAGGTCTATGATCCACACCGGGATCTAAAAATAAAAATGACAGAGACTGTTTGTGATGTGGAGCAGTCAAAGACACTCCTGCACAGATGATCAATAACTTGGATATTGTTTGAAACACACAGAGATATTAGTAATCAGGTAAGGATCATATCATATCCTGAACATGAAAAAACACCAACAATTCTAAGCTAATTACAGTGATGTCATCATCAAGTTTAGGGAATATGTTTGTTTTTTTTTAGATTTTCAAGTTTCTCTTCATATTCTCAGGTTTTATTCCATATTATCAGTCTTTAATTTTATAATAATTTGGCACCTGCAGTTATCTTCTTCATCTCCTGCGTCATAGCTTCTTTTATTTTGCCATCTGAGCACCAACAAGCAGATCATGACGCTCCTGGACTGTGCCTGATACTCTCCTCCAAGACACAATCTGCAAATATAGGAGAACTCACGGGCACAGTTCAGCAGTGGGATTTCTATGAGGTCATCAAGTTCAGAAAATATATAATAACATAGTGATCTTGATTACCAACCATGGAAAAACTTTACTTTACGTTCCCCTACTTAGCATTCATAAGCAGTACATAAACATTTAATAAATGATTCATAATACACTATAGGTAAATATAAATGGTAAATGTCTGCATTTATATAGCTCTTTTATCCAAAGCGCTTTACCTGCCTCTCATTCACCCATTCACACACACACCGATGACAGCAAACTACCATGTGTAGTGAGAACAGCATCATTTATGACCCGGTGGAATTCCATGGGGGAAGGTTTGAATAAACTCTGCTCAGACCTCTAGATCTGCAACTGACTTCTTCCCTCTCAAACAGTAAAGGTGTCAATTTGGATACTTGCCAGACAAGACCAGAACTTTCCCCGGAGGAAAGACATGGCTTGTCATGCTAATGGGGCAACAGCAAAATTTAAAGACAATATATTGACTCTCTGGATTAGTTTAACTAAAGGAGGAGAGACTAAAAACTTCTTCTCCTTCCTTATCTTTCTCTCTCTCACACACACACACATGCAAACAAACACACTCTTTCATCTCTCACCCCCTGATGTGGTCAGAGATAAGGCTTGCTTACCTATCATAAAAGTTGAAAGGACATTCTTATGTGAAAGATCTGTGATATTGCTGCTTTGTAACCCAAGTCTGAATTATTGTAAATTAGCTATATAACCAATCAGTAATCCTGCTAAGGTCGGTGGTTCGATCCCAGCTTCCCCCAGCCTACATGTCGAAGTGCCCTTGTGCAAGACACTGAACCCCAGAATGCTCCAGAGGGCTGTGTATGGCAGTGCGTGTGTGAATGATTAGTTTCTTTCAACTGATGAGCAGTTGGCACCTGCCATCAGTGTGTGAATGTGATATGTAGTTAAAGCACTTTGAGTGATCAGAAGACTAGAAAGGCACTATATAAGTACAGTCCATTTGCCATTCCTCCAACCCAACTTTTAATTTTGTACCATATGAAATGAGCAAGTTATTAATTCAGGGAGTTAACCTCTTGTTTACTAGGTGACCACATTGCCACCTACTGACCAACAGACTGCACTCAATTAATGGGTTTTTAAACCATACAGTATAGGATGAAGACATGTATGAATGCATGTGTGTCCCAGCAGGTACACACACACACACCTACCTCTTTCTGTCTCTCTCAGTCTGACTGTCTCTCTGTCCTTCTATCTCTCTCTCTGTCTCTCTCTGTCCATCGCTTACACTTCCTGTCTGTCTGTTTGTTTGTCTGTCACTCACTCTCTGTCTGGTTTTCTGTCTGTCTGTCTCTCTCTCTCTCTATAATAAACTCCATTTCTGCTACTCCTGCATCCATAAAAATTAGCTCAGCTAATTTGAAAATGTAAAAACACACACACACACACACACACACACACACAGTGTCATTTCATTCATTTTCATAAAAGCCCCTAATAGTCACTGTATGTTAACAGGAAACTCACCTCTCAAATTCCTGATTCTAGCTCAAAGACCATAACTCGTATCACCAAAGTAAAAATACCGTAAGAGAGAGGAGACCTGCTAAAGAGGCTGTGTGAGATTTGTGTGTGTAATGTTAAAATGTGGGAATGAGAGCAGGTTAGAAATCTCCCTTTCTCTGCCTCCCTCCTAAAAATTCTGGTCTATACAACTTTGCTGAATTTGGTCACCATGGGATCTTACATTAAAGAGATACGGCCGTTAATAAGTAGTATGGTGGTGTGATGATATGTCATGCACATGCTCATGGAGAACATATATACCAAGTTTCAATTTATTGAAGTCAGCAGAATTGTAGAAATAACATGTTTTAATGTTGCTGTAGTGCCCCCTGTGGGTAGAATTCTATGACTAAATGGTAAATGGACTGTATTTGTATAGTGCTTCACACTATGTATCACATTCACGCACTGATGGCAGGTGCCAACTGCTCATCAGAACAAAGAAACTAACAGTCACACACACTCACACACCGATGGCACAGCCCTCGGGAGCAGTTTGGGGTTCAGTGTCTTGCCCAAGGGCACTTCGACATGTGGGCTGGGGGAAGCCGAGATCAAACCGCAGACCTTCCGATTGGTAGACCACCAAGCCACAGCTTCCAACATGTTATACACTTGTGCAATGTTGCTGTATGTACAACATTTCCAAATTTGGTCACATCAGGCCACGCCTTCAAAAGTTTGGTAACCAATTACAGACAAATGATAAGTGATACCCAAAAATGAACTAAAAAGTATTTTTGGGATCATGTAGAGATGGTATGTCCAAAGTTTGGTGAAGATTGGCCAAAAGAAGCAAAAAAATGTCTTTACCAAAACATCCAAAATGGCAGATTTTTCCAAGCGCAAATGGGCGTGACCTATAATCAGTCGAATCGGCTTCATCCAAGGAACAACCTGCACAAATACTGATTTGATTGATGAGTTATTAGCCAAAACATAAAACACGTAAGTGATGCTATAGATGCTATGATTTAATATATTAAGCATTTCCACATGGGGCAGCTGTCCATAAAGTATGAATTCTTTAGCACTTGTAGTTTTTGAGATTTCAGCTTTCAAACATTGCTCCCATAGACTTCCCATTATAAATTTTAATATTGTTTTAATAAAAAATGGCTGAATAATAATAATGACAAGTGAGCAGTCTTAGACAGTGATCCTAGTGGCCTGAGGGTAGAAGCTCTTCCTGAGCCTCTCGGTGCTGTTTCCATACCAGGCAGTGATGTTCCCCGCAGTAGTAGAAATTCCTCAGTATTTGAGGGAGATACTCGGTCCTCTGTGATGTGGACACCAAGGTACTTGAAGCTGTCCACCCTCTCCACTGAAGACCCGTTGATATTAAGGGGGCGTAGTTCCATCCCTGCTTCTCCCCAAAGTCCACTATCAGCTCCTTAGTGTGTACAGGGAGTACAGCAGGGGGCTCAAAACGCAGCCTTGGGGTGCCCCAGTTTTGAGGGTGGAAGAGGTGTGTCTGCCCATCCTCACTACCTGGGGTCTGCTGTCAGGAAGTCAAGGATCCACATGCACAGTGAGGTGTTTAATCCCAGGTCCTTGAGCTTTATGATGAACCTGGAGGGAACTATGGTGTTAAATGCTGAATTGTATTCAAAGAACAGCAATCTCACATAGCTTCCTTTCTTGTCCAGGTGAGATAGGGTGGTGTGGAGGATGTGTATTATGGCATAATCCGTTGATCGATTGGGACAGTAGGCAAACTGTAGTGGGTCCAGTGTGCTGGATAGTGAGGAGCAGACGTAATCTTTGACCAGACGTTCAAAGCACTATGGAGGTGAGAGTCATTCAGGCAAGCTGGTGTTGTTTTCTTGGGCCTAGGAATGATGGTGGACTTCTTAAAGCAAGTGGGTATGACAGACTGCACTAGGGACAGGTTGAATATCATTGTGAATGCCAGCGCTAGTTGGTCAGCACATAGTTTGAGGACCTGCCCACTGATACCATCTGGTCTTGCTGCTTTCTTGGTGTTCATACGCTTGAAAGCCCTCTCAAGTGTAGCCCTGCTCAGAAAGGGTGACAGATGTGAAAGGTGCACCCACCCATCCATTAACCTTTGCTTCAGCTGTTTTTGCTTGTTGGCTGCTGAAGGCCTCAAAGCGAGCATAAAAGTTGTTTAGCTGACTTGCTAGAGACGCATCAGCACTTGACAAGAACGGGGGGTTGGGCTTGTTTTCTGTCATAGTTCTTAGACCATGCCACATGCTTCTGGGATGGCCCTCCTGGAATTGTAGTTCCACTTTCTTCTTGTAGCAGGGCTCCAGACTAACTTTTTCCACTAGTAGCACTATTGCTCCTTACTGAAAATTTTAGGAGCAACAGCACAAAATTTAGGAGCACCACATAAATCGACATGCAACACATTCATATTTTTTTCCATCTTAACTATATTACTGATAAATGCTTTGGTAATAAATAGACTACTTACAGAAATAACAATGTGCTGTCCTCAGCCACACTGAGAGCAGTACATACAATACATGGTGTTCCTTTGTTTGCAATAGCCCATCTGATATTGCCCCCGCCCATACACCACCATCCACACAACCCACGCCACAGTTTATGTAAACAAGATTAGTGACCAATATTTCTAATGATAACTTTTGTAAAATAGATTTAAAATAGAACTAGGGGGATGTGTTGCTCTTAGGAGGAGGCTAGCTAAAAGGAGTACATATTGGCACAATGGCATCCTGGCTCTGGTTAAATCTATATCTATCCCCTGCAGATGCTCTATTCAAAACCTGGATGAGCAACTAGTATAAATAAGTGTAAAGTATAATAATATAACATTAAATTAAAAGTATAATGTTAATATAATAGTATAATGTTAGTTTAATAGTAATATATTAATTGTATATTGTTACTATATTCATTATATTTTTGTACAATAGTATACTACATAGCTTACCACTAGTATAACATTAATTCCAGTTGGACAATACAGCAGTTTTAGAAATACATGACCAACATTTATGTTTGTAGGTTTTTGTAGGTTTTGTCCTTCATTAAATCCTTGTGCAAGAGAAATGGTTCACATTGGTGGTTTGTCTCTAATTTGTTAATGCTAAGTAGCCTACTAACTTGTCAATAATCATAACCATTTATGCATATCAATTAGTTCAACATTTGAAAGTTTACTGTAGCACGTCAACCTTTTTTAAATCTCCCGCCCCATCCAGGCTGTGATTGGTCAGTTCACGAAAAGTGACACTGACAAGCGCATTGACATAATGAAAAGTTGAACTCGTTTTAACAAAAGGCACCTGATATAGCTAAATAGCCAGCTAGACAAACCCAAACCTTGCTTATCTCGTCCCTCTTGTCTTGTGTCTTACCACTTCTGCTGCAAAACCTTGACTAACAGTTGAACAGGTATTGAGGATCTTGAGGAGAATGTGGGCTGGTGCATAATCAAAGTGGGCCAAAGACACATCTCTCTCACTCTTGTTTTTGTATAATGGGCTGCTCATGTGGCCCACAGAGTGACCAGCCCACCGGGATTTCTCCTGGTGCTCCCGATGGCCAGTCTGATAATGGGAGGGTGTGAATGATCTTCTCTTTTAATAAATGAATCAATAGTTCATTTCATTGTCACCAAAGGGCCAAGCGAGAGTGAGAGCACTTGAACCAGACACAAGTACACACCCACACACACACATACAAGGAAGGCAAGTCCCCACAGTGTGACTGTGTAAACACATTTATGTCCCCACAACATTAGTAATACACACTCACACACACACACCAGTTCTCGCACTCTCCTGGTGTTTCACATGATATACAATGATGATTAAAAAAACGGGGGTAATATTTGTTGCACCGGTACTCCCAGTTATAAAATTTAGTAGCACTGTCTCCATAAATAGTCGCAAAATGCGACTAAATGGTCGCAGTCTGCAGCCCTGTGTAGTCCCTTTTTGCCTCCTTTACTGCTCTTCATACATTGTAGGCTGATGCTTTATAATTGTCCATGTTTCCAGACTGCAGCCCTAAATTATAGGCTGCAGTACGTGTGTTTATGGCATTCCAGATGGTTCTGGTAATCCATGGTTTCTGGTTGTGGAATGATTTAACTGTAGTTTTCGATACAGTTGCTTCTGTTGTTTTACAAATTAAATCCACCACAGACTCAATGAATCCATTGATGTCATCGGTGACGTCAACGGTGGTGTCTTGGAATGTACTCCAGATTGCCTCAAGTAGGGCAGACTGTAGGGCGGCCTCTGATTGGCCTGACTATTTCCTGACCTCTTGTGTCACTGGGGGCATGCATCGTAGTTTGTTTACATACTTTGACTTCAGCAAGATGGCTACATGGTCACTCTTCCCGAACGTGGGTAGCAATTCTGCTCTGTAGCCGTTTTTGAATGCCGTTAGCAGTGATCCGGAGTGTTTATTCCCCTTGTGGCGCAGTCAATATGTTGATGGAAGTCATGCATAACCTTCTTGAGGTTAGCCTGTTTGAAGTCTCCAGCAACGATGAGCGCAGATGTGAGCTTTCTACCCAGAACGCTGCTGTTGTCCCTCCGTTTCTCATTGCTGCATAAACACATGCTAGACAGACCACATGGATATAAAAAAATTGGATCTAAGACGCTTCATTCGTCTTTCTCAAATTGGTGTTCATGTGACTGACCTACTGTGAGCACGGCATTGGTGAATCTATTGCATGAGAGACACAAAATGGCCACTCTACACATTGATTTATCATAGGCAGCCATGCAGAAATCTGCAAGAAAATCCACACATCATAAATCATTATGTCACTCAGTTATGTATGAGCCAATGACTTATTTATTGCAGATTCATATTCAGACTACAACCATTACCCTGGTGTCACTGAGGCCTGTCGCAACATTAATACTTTATACAAAACAATCCATATAATTCATTTGTCAGAGCTTTTCAGTCATTTATCATACCCATATGCTTAACAGTCAAACCTCCATTTCAAACGCATCTGGGTTTAGCTCTATACTAATATGTGAGGTGATGTAGATTTCTAAAGTATGTATTTGAAATAGAACAAACTCATAACAGGAAACGTTGGCCAACTGTAAACAAAATGACAAGAAATCTGACAAATTTCTGCGGAAAGATCAACTATACATTTCTTAAATTCTCACAGTCATTAGTCTTACCGTCATTACAAGATATTTATCTGGATTACACAAGTATTTTAACACCTGTGCTAGTTATGTATCACTGAAGAGTTTCCCCTCAGGGATCAATAAAGTTTTTCTGATTCTGATTTCTGATTCTGACAGAACACTGTGTAAAGACCCTCTGGGAATGTTCTTGAAACTGATGAAGCAAACCAGAATCTTTAAAAAATAACAATAGCAAAGTAGAGACCAAACTATGTCATAATTTATAGCAAATGCTGCTGAAAAGTTGGAGTAAAAGGCACAAATTCAGTTCTTTGGCACCCAGGGCATACAGCATCCCCTTGCCTTACAAATATAAGGAAGATTTACTGTGGCCATAACTTTTCCTTAAGCCACTTCTCCTTCTGACATTTTTATGGATGACCCCTTGCAGGACTCATCCATCAAATGCCGGCTCCAAATGGAATGGCTTACGGATGCCATTAAAACCAGTATGGGTTGATAACAATCTCCTCACTTCATCATCATTTCAATAATAAAGAAGTTCTATTCATTCTCAATTCATTATCATTCCATACTTCAGCAAAATGGCTATGACTACCTTTCTGGGTGACTGTAATTTTGTATTGAACTTTTCTTTCTGTATATCGCCACTTATCATATAAAAGAGAAGTATTATATTTGCATATTGTATGTTTGGATCTAGGTGTTTATAGACCATAACAAAATAATTTAAAACCTGCCAATATTGATTTGTTTTTCTGGTAAAATTCTGCCTTTCCTCAGCTTTTCTTTTCTACTTATATGCTCCATCTGAAGCAGGGCAGTGTTCTTATTCCAGCTCTGCTGGTTAACTTCCTCATTAATGAACTAGCGTGGTTCCTCTGGCACACGGATAAAGCTATTTTTTCCTCGCAGTGGGATGTAGATGGGGAGAGTGGCAGGGATGCTCTCTCACCTTAGGGGAGCTATGCTGGAGACAAGATGCAGTTTGACTTTGCCAGGAAACAGGAAAATTTTACCTTAAGAAGAAAAAAAAAATTTCTCTGTAGCCATACCATATTGATGGGTGTGAATTCTTCATACTGTCTGACAATGTCGGTACTGTAAGATTTATTACTTCAATTCCAACAGCCTAACAAAGCACTCTGCATGTTACTCTGCTGAGGTCACAGGACTACTCTTGGTGATTTTTGACTGTCTGGTCATTTGTATAACCACATCTGGACCTACAGAAAGACAGTTAATAGCAAGTAGCTAACAGGACAGCGTGTTAGATTCCCGAAACTCTGATACTAACAAATTTCTTTCTTCTCTTTAGACAATTTTGAGGTAGAATTTTTAGCCAATGAAAACATTCTGTCTTACAGCCAACAAAAGGTGGTGACGAATATTTGCGTTTTAGTAAATTTAGTTACCTGTAAAAGCTAAACCTAATTACATTTGATTAGAAATTCAAAAAGATTCCGATTTGATCAATTGGTTCGGATTTGATAAAATGCTTTTGAACCCCAACTCTTCTAACTAAACATTTCTATAATGCGGGACAAACACAACACTGAGTGTGCAGGAGCTGTTGAAAGAACATGAACGAAAAGTAATATCTAATATGAATCAGTACTAATGTTAGCAGGCTAGGTTAACTACTTTAGCCAACCAATTTCTGAATAGAATACAATCTTAACAGCCAAACCGTTCTCATTCCTAGGTCATCAAATGACGACGCTTGGTCACGCCCCTTGGCGTCTCATACAGACGCTCAAAGTACCCATCTGTATTAACTCCAATGTAAAACCATCTACGGTAATATTAGACACACAGAGCAACTGCTCTGACTGTCCATTCACTCCAATATTAACCTGACTATATGCTATAAGACGCTGTGAGCATCAGTCCCATTGGAGAACCAAGGAGTATTTTCACCCGGAAGTATTGTGTTTTTTCACGGACTTTCTCTTTCCTTTCCATGTCAACTCATTGAAAACTGCAGTGCTTTTCTGCAGTGTAAGGTGACGGGCAAGTCCTTCGTGATTTCCTGAGTGTCCATTGGTTTGTTCAGCCAATGCAGATGAACACACAAACCCACTAATTACGTACAGTGAGAGAAAGACAAGAGCTCTCTTCTCTTCCTTCTAGCTCGCTGTGTGGGTCACATTCGATCTCGCGAGAATAATGACTCAGAAGAGGAGAGTCTACAGATTCTGACAATATCTGAACCATATTTCTGTGCTGTATTATCACAGCGATATTAATAGAAACATCGAGTGAACATCGAGTAAATGCGCCGATGCGTTTGGCTACCCCAGGGGGTTAAATTACTTAATAAAGTACTTATTTTACAATGAATTTACAGTCATAATCAGCCAGACATAGTGTGCCACATAGGTTTTTACATAGGTGTCCCTGATCCGGGGGAAAACTTTTTGTATCCCAATTGCCTGTGTTCTTCCCATTGGCTGTTTTCAGTGACTTCATGCGGAAGCTGTAAACCACGGGGTGTTCGACGGTCAGAAATACTAGTGTTTTTCAAAGGACTAGAAGTTGTAAATACTGAATTGAGAGTACCCTGGGAGTTTAAGGGGATGGTAAACACATTTGTGTGATCTGATTTTAAATATCTAACTGTTAAATGGGTAAAAATTAATTTTAACCATATTTATTTATTATCCTGTGCAATTAATTATATCTACATTTATATTGTGCAACTGTCCATATTTGTCTATTATATATATTATTGGGACCACTGGCAAGGGTCAGCGCCCATTGTTTTTTCTCTTTTCCTCCTGGCTTCGTTTACAGCACTGCTGCTCAGCAGCAGCTATCCTCAGTGTGATCTGCTTGGACCAGACACACAGCAGAACCAAACTGTTACAGCAGCGATGCAAGGGCCTGCATAAGATTTCTGCAGTAATACTTAGTTAGCGCCAATGATTACTACACAAAGAACTAACTTTGAGGACAACAACAGACGGAGCGACCGGTTCCTCCTTCTGCACAAACGGACTGCATAGCAAGGACTTTTCTTCAAACAGAACCAACATTCTTCCCTGCCTGGCTAATCCAACGGAACCACCAGATAAAAATGCAACTTCAAAGCAACCTTTCTTCTTTTACAAACTGGTAACGTAACCGCTGGTCATAACATAGCATAGCTATATAGGACACAGCTAAGCACAGGACTGTGTTACTTTTGTGAAATATCTGTATTGAGTTTTATTGTTGTGATGTGTTTTCACTGTTAGGTTATTTTGGTAGCCACATGCTAAGTTGATATTAGCAATGTTCACACAGACAGCAAAGCAACTAACTATCCTCTTTTTTAACCTAGCACCAAGCAGCAGCCCCCGCCCCCCACACACACACACACCTTTGTTCTGTAGTTTAGTGTGCATTTAGAGTTAGTTAATCTGAGGATTGTGCCCCTGAGGATTTTATTAATTAAAGTTATTATTTATGATTATCTTTGATAAGTTTGATAGCCAAATTTAAATGATTGCACCTACACAATTTGGTGACCCTTTAACTATTGTAAATCCCAGCAATATGGTATTGTATATTATATCTTCATAAATATATATATATATATATATATATATATATATATATCTCAGTCTCTATATATATCCTCATATATACAGTGGTGTGCAAAAGTGTTTGCCCCCTTCCTGATTTCTTTTTTTTTTTGCATGTTTCTCACACTTAAATTTTTCAGATCATCAAACAAATTTAAATATTAGTCAAAGATAACACAAGTAAACACAAAATGCAGTTTTTAAATGAAGGTTGTTATTATTAAGGGAAAACAAAATCCAAACCTACATGGTCCTGTGTGAAATAGTGATTGCCCCCTAAACCTAATAACTGGTTGAGCCACCCTTAGCAGCAACAACTGCAATCAAGCGTTTGTGATAACTTGCAATGAGTCTTTTACAGCGCTGTGGAGGAATTTTGGCCCACTCATCTTTGCAGAATTGTTGTAATTCAGCCACATTGGAGGGTTTTCGAGCATGAACTGCTATGTTAAGGTCATGTCAAAGTATCTCAATAGGATTCAGGTCAGGACTTTTCATTTTGTTCTTCTTCAGCCATTCAGAGACCCCACAACAACATCCAAAGAACTGCAGGCCTCACTTGCCTCAATTAAGGTCAGTGTTCATGACTCCACCATAAGAAAGAGACTGGGCAAAAATGGCCTGCATGGCAGAGTTCCAAGACGAAAACCACTGCTGAGCAAAAAGAACATTAAGGCTCGTCTCATTTTTGGCAGAAAACATCTTGATGATTTTTGGGAAAATACTCTGTGAACGAGACAAAAGTTGAAATTTTTGGAAGGTGTGTGTCCCATTACATCTGGCGTAAAAGTAACACCGCATTTCAGAAAAAGAACATCATACCAACAGTAAAATATGGTTGTGGTAGTGTGATGGTCTGGGGCTGTTTTGCTGCTTCAGGACCTGGAAGACTTGCTGTGATAAATGGAACCATGAATTCTGCTGTCTACCAAAAACTCCTGAAGGAGAATGTCCGGCCATCTGTTTGTGACCTCAAGTTGAAGCAAACTTGGGTTTTGCAGCAGGACAATGATCCAAAACACACTAGCAAGTCCACCTCTGAATGGCTGAAGAAGAACAAAATGAAGACTTTGGAGTGGCCTAGTCAAAGTCCTGACCTGAATCCTATTGAGATGCTGTGGCATAACCTTAAAAAGGCAGTTCAAACCCTCCAATGTGGCTGAACAATTCTACAAAGATGACTGGGCCAAAATTCCTCCACAGCGCTGTAAAAGACTCATTGCAAGTTATCGCAAACGCTTGATTGCAGTTGTTGCTGCTAAGGGTGGCCCAACCAGTTATTAGGTTTAGGGTGCAATCACTTTTTCACACAGGGCCATGTAGGTTTGGATTTTGTTTTCCCTTAATAATAACAACCTTCCATACATATGTAAGTACGTGTGTGTTAATGTGTGAGTGAGTTTGAGCAACAGAAAGCGATTGAAAATGTTTGGCAATGGCCAGATGATAGAAATCCATCACTGCATTATCTCTTCAACCAGGCGTCCACAATACACACCATTACACACACACACTCTTATCAGTGTGTGAGAATGAGCAATGTAACACAATATGGCTCAGGCTTGAAAATACCTTTTTAGATTGCCAGCCAATATAGCTACCAGATTTTAATGTTGTGTCTGATTTAGCCCCACACAATATTAAAGCATTGGACATAAGGTAAATACATTTGTAATCTTAGAGCCTAGGGGCTCACTATTTCACACAGGGCCATGTAGGTTTGGATTTTGTTTTCCCTTAATAATAACAACCTTCATTTAAAAACTGCATTTTGTGTTTACTTGTGTTATCTTTGACTAATATTTAAATTTGTTTGATGATCTGAAACATTTAAGTGTGAGAAACATGCAAAAAAAATAAGAAATCAGGAAGGGGGCAAACACTTTTGCACACCACTGTATATACATATACACTGTAAAATAATTTTCTGTGCAATAAAATTTATTTACACTGTCCAACTACCTCCTGCTGTATCCTGTGCAATCAAATCTTTGTGCAATTCATCCATCTCTCATAGTAGTATAATGCTACACACCATGTGTGTATTATAATATCTGTGCAAGTACTCCATCACATATCTGTAAAAATGACAGGAGTATATAGTGTTTATAGCTCTTATTTTCTATTTAATTTTTTTTAATGTGTATTTTTTATTTTTCAACCTTTTTCCTGTATGTGTTGAATTTTGAGCTGCTGTAACAAGCAAATTTCCCTGGTGTGGGATCAATGAAATTTATCTTATTTGACGGCACCCCCAGTTCTTGACTATACTCACGTGATATCTGAAGTCAAGAGCTCTCTATATTAGTGTTATGGACAGAGAGGCAGGAGACACCGATAGCGAGACAGATGTTGGTTTATTTGGATTTTAGCCAGAACAGACACGTGAGCCAGTTTGGAGATGGGGAAGTTCGCGAGAGTGAAGATCGCTGGAGAGGGAGATCGCTGGAGAGGGACGTAGGGGTTATGCAGAGTTGCATGAGGAGTCCTTGGATCAAATGACGTCGGACAACTGGCTGAGGTGAGTGTTGGGCTTTTATGCTGGCTGTGATTAGGTGCTGATGGGGAGCAGGAGTGTGATAGGAAGCAGGTGTGCTTGATTAACAGACGGTGGAGCCTGGCATATCCGTGACATCACCCCCCCCCCGGACAGGTGTGGAGTTGGGATCCTCGGACGGACGACCCAGAGCCTGGACACGTGTGGAGCTGGGAGCCTTGGACGGATGACCTGGGGCCTGGACAGGTGTGGAGCTGGGAGCCTCGGACGGATTGACGTCCCGGGGCCTGGACAGGTGTGGAGCTGGGAGCCTCGGACGGACGACCCGGGGGCTGGACAGGTGTGGAGCTGGGAGCCTCGGACGAACGACCCAGGGGCTGGACCTGGGTGTTGCGGAGGACCTCAGGCAAACGACCTGGGGGCTGAACCAGGGTGGAGCTGAGGACCTGGGTGGATGACCCGCGGCGAAGGTGGAGATCCTCTGGAGGCCAGCGGGACCCCTCTGGAGACTGGCAGCGAAGGCGGAGATCCTCTGGAGGCCGGCGGCGCCTCCGGCAGAGAGTCCAGAAACGAGGAGCTGCTGCGATCCAGCAGGGAATGACGTCTGCTGGTATCCGGCAGGGAGTGATGTCTACTGCGATCTGGCAGGGGGTGATGGCTGCTGCGATCCAGCAGGGAGTCCAGGAGCAGGGAGCTGTTGCGATCCGGCAGACAGTCTGGAAAAGGGGAGCTGCTGCGAAATTATGTGTATGAAAGCCAAGTTTGATGATATATATGAACATGACAAGTGCAGGGAATAAATGAGGGATGTGAAAGGTAAAGTCCATTTTGAGAACACCTTCTTAAGAAAGGTGATTTTGTAATTAAATTGCCTATCCACAGCCACATATTCTTGGAAATATAAAATTAAAGGAGCAACTGCACATTTTACAGTCACAGGTTATAAACAACTTTTTCTCAAGAGAGATAGTGGCGTTTGGATTCAGGTTACGGCCAACTGGCACAAATTTGAAATGGAATGAAGCCCACTGACGGCAGAACGCACCAAGCCACGCTCAACACTATGTGTGCGTAGCAGCATCCATGGCAACCACCATAGCCTGAGACACCATGATCTGAGACCTGAGAGAATCTTCATAATAACTAACAAAACTAAGGCTCATATACATTCACTGAATAAATATTATGAAAATAAAATGTACATTTCTCAGTAGAAATGTTATCAAAACGCATTTAACATTTTGGTTTTCACAAGTGGTTGGGGCGGCTGTGGCTTAGTGGTAGAGCGGGTCATCCACCAATCGGAAGGTCAGCGGCTTCCCTCAGTTCACGTGTCGAAGTGTCCTTGGGCAAGACACTGAAACCCCAGATTGCTCCCGAGGGCGGTGTGTGAGTGTGTGTGAATGATTAATTAGTTTATTTGTACTGATGAGCAGTTTTGCCATCAGTGTGTGAATGCGATATGTAGTCTGTGAAGTGCTTTGAGTGGTCAGAAGACTAGAAAGGCATTATACAAGTACAGTCCATTTAAAAAAACAACTTGGCACGTGACGTGGATGCAGGCCAATAGAAAGAAAAAACTTTATTTCTCAGAAATGAAGGAGAACTCATTAAAACTGATGGCTGTAACACTGACCTATCATATTGGTGTTTTAGTTTTGAGAAATGTTGAGGATATCATTAAAAGAAAACTTAACATGGTAATTAACAGTGAGGTAAATACTTCCGGGTGGCGGGTCCTCGGTTCTCCAATGGGACTGATGCTCACAGTGTCTTATAGTCCTGCAGTCAGGTTAATATTGGAGTGAATGGACGGCCGGAGCAGTTCCTCTGAGCGTATAATATTGCTGTGGATGGTTTTACATTGAAGTTAGTTGAAAGCCTGGTGCGTCTCGTACAGACGATAAAGGGTACCTTGTGCGTCTGTATGAGATGCCAAGGAGTGTGACAAAACGTCGGTATTTGACGACCTGGCAATGAGAACGGCTTGTAACAGCATCATGAGTCCTCCAAATGTTGAATACTATAAAGAGACAGACAGTTTTATCACAAATGGTTGATGGCTAACGCAATATGGATTTGATAAATAACAGGACAAAACTTCCTGTATTAAATCGGAATCTTACGTCAGCCCAGGCCAAACTCCATACATTCAACAACAGACCCCGTATACTGTTACACTGTACACCGTTTTGTTACAAT